>NC_058132.1:402034351-402044998 GCF_016433145.1 Gracilinanus agilis
TTTTTTTTAAACTTTTGCCTTCTATACTAGAATCCATACAAAGTTTGGTAAAAATAAGATGCTGGGAGACCCTTCTGGGTAAAAATCTGGCTTTATTGTGACAGAGAAATCACATGGCCAGAGGTCTTCAGATTTCTTCCCAGTTCGAAACCTGAGATCCCGTTTTGTGAGTCACATACGCTTTTATGGTTTTCTATCTATCCAGAGCCTTCCCCCACCCCCCACCCCGCCACTATCCCCATCTCCTCCCTGCTGTCAGGCTCAAAAGAGATCCTTCTGGAGATTACTGGGAGCCCTGGCACCTTCTGGTGAGCCTCTGTTTTCTGTATGAGCTAGTTTTCCCAGAGTACATTGTTGTTTGGATTGACACATTTATGATTACTATGAGAACACACTTAAAATTATTCTTACAATACACACACTTTAAATTATAACTCAGGTATTATCCTGGGACTACATACTTATTCTGAAGACACATATAGACTTTTGCCTGGAACTAAATTTTACCTCTAAATCATACTGTTAAAATTTTTTTAATTCTAAAAATTACACTCCAAGCATTGATTAAATGTTAGCGATTAATTTTTTGATTACATTTCCAAGGCAGAAGAGAGGTAAAAGCTAGACAATGGGGTTTAAGTGATTTGCACAAGATCACACATCTAGGAAATATCTGAGGTCATATTTGAACCCAGGACCTCCCATCTCTAGACCTGACTCTCAATCCATAGAGTCTGGATGCAACCCACTATGTAATTTCTATTCAGTGTCCTAGTTTACAAGAACTGAGAAATTCTAGTCAAAACAAACAAACAAACAAAAAAACAAAACCCCAAATCTGATTTGTTTCTTTATGCTATACCGTACCCAGTTCCTTTCAATGGTCTTCATCTATGACATAGTTTTAAGTCCCTTATCTTTGGTCATTCTTTGGTGGATGTTCTACTGTTTGTCAGAGTTTCTTTGAAAATGATGAATTGGTAAGATAAAATGTCTTTACAATAAAAATATCATATATAAATATATGTAAAATATGTTATAATATATAAATAAAAAATACAATGTATGTAAATATATAATAAAATTTTTAAATGTATAAAATAAAACAGAAAAAAGATTACAAGAAAACTGCATATATGGAAAGAAAATGAAACTTCCTGGAAAAACAGTCAAGAGTAATAGAACTACTAACTGTCATTCTGGCCAACATACTTTTAAAAAAACATTTTATTTTTCTCCACTTACATGCAAAAACAATTTTTTTAACATCCTTCCTTTTAAGTTTTGAGTTCCAAATTCTCTCCCTCTCTTCTTCTTCCTTCGTTGATACAGTAAATCTAATATAAAATTTACATGTACAATCATATAAAGCATTTTTCCATATTAGTCATTTTTTGGAAGAGATTGAAAACAAAAAAAGAAATAGGAAGAAAGTGAAATACAGTATGTTTCAGTCTGCATTCAGACTCCATCACTTTTTTCTCAGAGGGTAGATGGCATTTTTTCAGCATGAGTCTCTGGGATTGTCTTGGATCACTGCATTGCTGAGAATAACTAAGCCACTCACAGTTGTTCATCAAAAAATATTGCTGTCATTGTGTACAATGTTCTTCTGGTTCTGCTCATTTCACTTTGCATCAGTTAATGTGAGTCTAGATTTTTCTGCAATCATCCTGTTCATCATTTATTATAGTACAATAATATTCCTTCATAATCATATAACATAACTTATTTAGCTATTCCCCATTTAAAGGATATCTTTTCAATTTCAATTCTTTGCCACCACAAAAAGAGCTGCAAAAATATTTTTGTACAAATAGTTCTTTTCCCCACTTCTCTTTTTAAAATGTATTTGGGATATAGACCTAGTTATGGCATTGATGGAACATACTTTAAAAAATATAATCTAAGGTTGCAATAGATTTTTTAAATTATTTTTTCCATGGTTACATGATTCATATTGTCTCCCTCCCCTCATCCCTTCCCATCCTGGAGATGACAGGAAATTCTATTGTATTATCACTCAAAACCTATTTCCCTATTATTAATTTTCATAATAAAGTAATCTTTTAAAACCAAACCCCCCAGATCATATACTCATATTAACAAGTGATAAATCATATGTTTTCTTCTGGATTTCTACTCCCACAGTTCTTTCTCTAGATATGGATAGCATTCTTTTCATGAGCCCCTCAGAATTGCCCTGGATCATTGCATTGCCATTAGTAGCAAAGTCAATCACATTTGATTGTCCCACAATGTTTCAGTCACAATGGGAGATAATGTAATATTCTGCTGTTTCTGATAATTTCACTCCACATCAGTTCATGTAGTTCTTCACATTTCACTTCACATCAATTCATTTCCAGTTCTTAAAGAAACCAACCAGTTTATCATCCCTTCTAGTAAGATAGTATTCCATCACCATCCTATACCACAATTTTTCCAGTCATTCCCCAATTGAGTGACATCCCCTCATGCAACAGATTTTTTGACTGCTACATCATACTCTTGGGATTCAATTCAATTCTAATTCAACTAAATACATATTTGTTAAGAGCTTACTATGTATTAAGACAATTCCAAAAAGTCCTGCTCATATATCTTATCATGCCAGTTAGGTTTCTTTGGATTCTTGAAAGCCAGACCAAAAGCAAACTCTGAAAGGTCCTAGAAATCTAGAAATTTTTAGTTCTTCACCCAGTAAAAAATAATATACCTGTTATGTTGTCCAAGAGGCAGTCTAGATAAGTTTAGAGAGGCCCATCCACAGGTTTGTTGTAAGGAAATTATTTTGGGGGCATAATAATTCTTCATAATTATCTAGAATGTCATAAGGAGGTTGCAACCATAGATCTTTACAGTGTAAACTACTGCACTGAGTAATGGGGATATGAAGAAAAAAAATAAAAAAAAAACTTCCATCAAGGAGATCACTTTCTTTCTTCTCAGAAAAGAGTATGCAAATAGATCAGTATTGATGATTTTAGGAGGGAGAGCAAAGCACATTGAGAACTGGAGGGATCAAGAAAGGCTTCACAGAGCAAGAGACCTCATCTAAGACTCTAAAGAAGTTAGGGATTCCAAAAGACGGAAGGAAGAGGGAGAGCAGTCCAAACACAGGGATGGAATATCAAGTACAAATACATAAAAGGTATGGGTATGAAGTCCTGAGTTCAGAGAGCAGTGAGGTCTTTTGAACTGAAATGCAATGTACCTGAAGGGAATAATGTGAAATATCTAGAAAGGCAGATTGTACCTAGATTGCAACAGGTTTACACACCAAACAGAGGAATTTGTATTTTGCTCAAGAAGCAATAAGAAGTTATTGAAGATTTTTGAGTAGGGAAGTGATATGGTCACTCTTGACTCTTGGGAATATGAATTTGGTAGGTGTGTGGAAGATGGGTGAGAGAAAGGAGGGACAATTGCCTCTCTTTCCCCATCTCTTAGATGGAAGGAAAATAATTAGAAGATGATTGGGAGAGTCCGGGCAGGAGGAGATGAAGGTCTGGACTAGGGCAGAGGTTATGAGAATAGAGAGAAAGGTATACTTATGATAGATATTGTGGGGGTTGAATGAAAAAGACTTATTGACTGATTTAAATCAGGAATTAGGAAGAGAGAAGAGCTGAGGATCATTCTGAGGTTACAAACCTGGGTCATTGTGAGGATAGTGGTACCCTAGATAAAAATAAGAAATTTAGAGGAGGATTGGGTTGAGAATGGGAGATAATGAGCTTTGTTTTGGACATATTGAGTTTAAGATTCCAATGGGACATCCATGTGGAGATATCTAACAGGTAAGTGGTAATAATATAGGACAGAATTTCTGGAAAGAGATTAGGGGTAGATATATTTGGGAGTCATTTATATAGAGAGAATAGTTTAATTAATTAATTAATGCTACCTGGTATGATCACCAAGAGGGAGTATTGAGAAAGAAGAGAAGATGGCTTTGGATAGAGTTTTAGGGGACATCCATTGTAAGGGAATGAGATATGGATGATTTTTATAGATCAGTATCTTCCTGACTTCTCTGGTATATCATCCTGGTCCTAGTGGCATAAAAGATCCTGCTATGGGTAGTTAGGACCTCTCAGAATTGGTGAGTGCCTGAGATAACTCAAGTAGCTAAGGGTAGTTAGGTAGTGTAGTGGATAGAGTGCCAGGCCTAGTATCAGGAAGACGCATCTTCCTGAGTTAAAATCTGAACTCAGTCATTTACTAGCTGCGTGACCCTGAGCAAGTCACTTAACCCTATTTGTCTCAGTCTCCTCATCTGTAAAATGATCTGGTGAAGGAATACTCCAGTATCTTTGCCAAGAAAACCCCAAATGAGATCATAAAGATTTATACTGAAACAACTGAATAACAATAATGCTACACTGGCTAGACATGTTTCCAGATGGAGATGAGGGGGGCTAAGTGAAGTATTACTGTATCCTTGCTGTGTAGACTTGCTGTGTTAGGTAAAAGTAAAAACTTCCTTTTTAAAAAAAATTAGTGACTTATTTAGTGCCTTATTTCATCTCAACATTGAACCTGAACTAAGAAGGTATTGGGGTTAGAGTAGGGGCTACAATAGTGAGGATTCAGCAAAAAAAAAAAAAAGACTAAGAAAAATTGTTCAAAAGTGTAGGAAGAAAACCAGAACTGGGGAGTCACAGAAGCCAAGAAGAAAGAGAATATCAAGGAAGAAGTATCCAACATATTTAAAAGCTGCTTAGAGGTCAAGAAAGATGAGGACTCTAAAAAAGTATTGTATTTGGCAATTAAGAGATCACTGGCCACATTTTGAAGGGAAATTTCAGTCAAGTGTTGGTGTCACAAGACAGATTGTAAAAGATTGAGAAGTGGAAGAAAGTGGGATAATATTTGTGTATTTTGTTTTGTAAAGTTTGGTCACTTTAGCTGTATGACCCAGGGCAAGTCACTTAACTCTAATTGCCTAACCCTCACTAGTCTTCTGCCTTGGGACCGATATTTCATATTGATTCTAAGACAAAAGATAAGGGTTTAAAGAAAAAGAGAATGCTCATGAAGAAGAGAAATGGAGGGTGGTAGCTGGGGGGTGATGGTAAGGTCAACTGAAGGTTTTGCTTTTTTAAGGATGAAGCTGAGCATATTGTGAAAGAGAGTAGAAAACAAGTTGAAGATATTTGTGAAACAGAGGGTATAATTATAGAGGCAAGTCCGCAAGGGGTGGTATGTGCATAGTGTATTGGAGGGGGCGCAAAGTGCAAAAGTAAGCAGTCTGGCCTCCTCAGCAAGAAGAATTACCTCTGTTATACTGGATCAAAGGAGGACCACAAAGAGGAGATGATGTAGATGCTTGTGATGCCCTTAATTTTCTTAGTAAAATATGAGTCAAGGGCTTTTTTTGAGAGAGGGAAGGAGAAGAGGCTTGAGGAGAAAAGAGAAAATTTAGAACTCAGGGAATGTGAGTCAATCAGAGAAGAAAAAATGGATTCCTGTATAGCACTGAAATCTCTGCTGAAATCAGATGGTGGGGTTTGGCAAATTGTGAATGCATTTAGGATCAGAGGCAAGGTATTCAAGAGTAGAGGGCAGTGTATATTTTCTTTTGGGGAGGATATAATTTTTTTTAATTTTATTTTTTTTAGAAAAACATTTTCTATGGTTATATAATTCATGTTCTTACTCTTTCCCCACCCAACCCCCTTCCCACCCCACCTCCCCTTAGCCAACGCGCATTTCCACTGGTTTCTTCATGTATCATCAATCGAGACCTATTTCCATATTACTGATAATCTTTCAGAGTCTACTTCCCAAATCATGTCCGCATCAACCCACGTGTTCAAGCAGTTGCTTTTCTTCTGTGTTTCCACTCCTGCAGTTCTTCCTCTGAATGTGGGTAGTATTCTTTACCATAAATCCCTCAGAACTGTCCTGGGTCATTGCATTGCTGCTAGTACAGAAGTCCATTACATTCAATTTTACCACAGAGTATTGGTCTCTGTGTACAATGTTCTGTCAGAATACTGACAGAGGTCTAATTACTCAAATATAAAAGGAGTTAAATCAACTGTATAAAAAAATCAAGCCATTCCCCAATTGATAAATGGGTAAGGGACATGAATAGGCAATTTTCAGATAAAGAAATCAAAACTATCAATAAGGACATGAGAAAGTGCTCTAAATCTCTAATAATTAGAGAAATGCAAATCAAAACAACTCTGAGGTATTACTTCACACCTAGCAGATTGGCTAAAATGAGAGAAGGGGAGAGCAATGAATGCTGGAGGGGATGTGGCAAAATTGGGACATGAATGCATTGCTGGTGGAGTTGTGAACTGATCCAACCATTCTGGCAATTTGGAACTATGCCCAAAGAACAATAAAAGAATGCCTGCCCTTCGATCCAGCCAAAGCATTGCTGGGGTTGTACCCCAAAAAGAAAATAGATAAACAGACTTGTACAAAAATATTTATAGCCGTGCTTTTTGTGGTGGCAAAAAACTGAAAATGAAGGGATGCCCTTCAATTGGGGAATAGCTGAACAAATTGTGGTATATGCTGGTGATGGAATACTATTGTGCTCAAAGGAATAATAAACTGGAGGAATTCCATGTGAAGTGGAAAGACCTCCAGGATTTGATGTAGAGTGAAAGGAGCAGAACCAGGAGAACATTGTACACAGAGATACACTGTGGTAAAATCGAATGTAATGGACTTCTGTACTAGCAGCAATGCAATGACCCAGGACAATTCTGAAGGATTTATAAAAAAGAATGCTACCTGGGCAGCTGGGTAACTCAGTGGATTGAGAGTCAGGCCTAGAGAGGGGAGGTCCTAGGTTCAAATCTGGCCTCAGACAGTTCCCAGCTGTGTGACCCTGGGCAAGTCACTTGACACCCATTGCCCACCCTTACCACTCTTCCACCTAGGAACCAATACACAGAAGTAAAGGGTTTAAAAAAAAAGAATGATTCCCACATTCAGAGGAAGAACTGTAGGAGTGGAAACACAGAAGAAAAACAACTGCTTGAACACATGGGTGGATGTGGACATGGTTGGGGATGTGACACTAAATGACCACGCAAATGCAACTATCAATAGTACGTAAATAAGTCTTGATTGATCACACATGTTAAAATCAGTAGAAATGCGAGTTGGATATGGCGGGGGGAAAGTGGGGTGAAGGGGAAAGTGAAAAACAAGAATCCTATAACCAAGGAAAATCTTTCTAAAAAATAAAATATTAAAAAAAGAAGGATTTAAAAGTCAAAAAAACAAAAACAATTTGGTACTGGCTAAGAGACAGAAGGGAGGATCAGTGGAATAGACTTGGGGTAAGTGACATCAGCAAGACAGTGTATGATAAACTCAAAGAGCCCAATTTTTGGGACAAAAATCCACTATTTAACAAAAACTGTTGGGAAAATTGGAAAACAATATGGGAGAGATTAGGTTTAGATCAAAATCTCACACCCTACATGATGATAAATTCAGAGTGGGTGAATGACTTGAATATAAAGAAGGAAACTATAAGTAAATTAGATGAACACAGAATAGTATACTTTTCAGATCTCTGGGAAAGAATTTAAAACCAAGCAAGAGTTAGAAAAAATTACAAAATGTAAAATAAATAATTTTGATTACATTAAATTAAAAATTTCTGTACAAACAAAAACAATGCAGTGTATATTTTCATTGGCTAACTACAGATACTTTTTGCTTTATATAAATTCACATTATGCCAATTTGATTTTATGTGAAGACTTCTAAAGTAAATCTGCATTCTGACATAGCTAACCCAGGTTAGCTTTAGTGTATTGTACTCTTTCTCTTCACTTTTGCCTCCATCATGGTGTTTGCCAGTCTCCTACATGGTCCCCTGCCAAAAAAGACCAACAGCCTTCCACGTGAAAGCAGAACACATGCAGAGACCTCTACTACTGCCACCAGATAGGCACTTGAGACCTCCAGAGGGGAGAAAGGAAACTTTGGTCTCCATATCCACGTATCCTCATGTCTGGCCCCAGAGAAGCATGTTTGCCCTCAGAGGCATGTCTATCTAATGCCTTTCTACTTGGGTACCACATGTCTGCTATAGGTTCACATGTTGCTTGGCCTCTCCTGTCTATATATGTGTCTAGCCACTGTGTATTCTTCCTCCTTTTCTGACTTTTGTGTTCTCTGCCATGATGTGTCCTTATACTATGTGTCAACCCCCTTTCTCTATAGGTGCTAGATCCTGTTTCTGCCTCCTTCCTTCCTTATGGGCCTAGACAAATTGATATTACATAAACATCTCTTTAGGTAGGGGTCTGATGAACATTCCACTTATAGTAAAGGGTCTATTCCAGAAGGAGAAATTAACTTAGGGTGGAATGATTTTCTTTATTTCGGGATTCAGAAGTAAGGCAGAGGAAAAGATGGAAGGATAGACATTTATGATCAGAAGGAGAAGATTTGTGCTTTGTGGCAGTAGAACAATTATGGGCAATAGAACAATCAATGTTATATATGATGTTCCTTGTGTTGAATGAAGATGTGAGTCATGGAAGTTGAAGAAATTGAAGATCTGAGAGGTCAGAGCACTTGAAGAAATAATAATATGAGTTTTGAAATCCTCAAATATAGGGCAAACGGGGTGGGAAACAAGACTCTAACATTGGAGTTGATCTTCATTTAGAAAGGAGAAAGAATGACTTGAAGGTTGGGAAAGAACTGAAATAAAGATTTAGATAGGGTGAAATAGATGAATGGAAAAAATCTCAAAGGAAAAGATGTTGCTGACTGATGGCAAGAGAGGAACTGCCTCTAGAAGGATAAATGAAGGACAAGGAGTATATTTATTTTTCTTCATGGTCCAGTGTAAATGGGCCACAAGAGAAGTGCATTAGAGACAAGACTAGGGATATAGTATCTTCTGAGAGGAGTAGTGTAAGAAGATGGAAAGAATATGAAAGGAAGAAGTCTAAGATGAAGGAAACTTTGTTCACAATAGAATGGCAGTTCTGGAGGGTATAGGGCAAAGGCAGGGCAAAGCATAATAGACCAAGTTAGGGAAGTAGAATAGGACTGAGGTATATAATATGGGAAAACATGTGACTTCTTGTCTGCCCTAGAGTTTAAGGTTCTACTCTTGTATGACATCCTGAAAGGCTTTGTGTTTGGGTCCCTGATGGTTATGGTTATGGTGCCTGACTGTTACTTTCCTCAGATAGTCTGATGAAGCAGGAAGCAGTAGGTAATATCTCACATACTCTGATAATTTCTAGAGAAAGGAGACTTTTTCTAGAGTTTATGCTACTAAATCTTCCAGTAGTTTTTGTTGTGCTTCGACTACTTTTAAACCTCATCTCCCCAACTTTGTACTTGCATAGTTTATTTTTTGTCCCCAAATGTAGGATTTTATATTTATCCCTACTAAATTTCACATCATTAGAATTGGTCCACCATTCCAGCTGGCCAAAATATTTTTGGATTTTGGATTATATGCCATCTGTGTCTTTCCTTTTCATTGATAAAAATGTTTAAGTCAGGATAGGGTCCTGTGGCACTCTAGCAGAGATAATACTCTTTTGGGAAAGCATTTAGAGGTAGAATTCATGCATTCTAGAACATAACTGAAATATGGAACTAAATCATTGTGTGTATTCGGAAATAGGCAGACACATTTTCCTTCATTGCCCCACCATTTTAATTCTTTTTCTCCACTTCTCAGAGAGTGTAAGCCACTCCTCCCAAAGTGTTTCTTCTGTCCTTCCTTTGCATCCATCCCACAGGAGAGTATGGTGACATTTCAAATATATTTGGGAACGTGGAGCCTTGGGGCAAAGTACTTCATTTCCTGTGTTCCACAGCCTCAAGCCTTGAGCCAGATTCCACCATAGCAGGCTTTGATTCCTTTTCTGTGATGTCTTGAGATGCCTTATGTCTTTGACTTTTAGGCATTTGGCTTAAGGGTGGTGAGATCACATCTTCTGGGGTTCAGTGTGTCATATTATGTGCATCAAAATGTTTAAAGCAAGTTCTTAGAAAAACAACTCCCCCCAACTCCAACAACTCTATTGAAGGAGTAGCGTAATAGCAAGAGCTGACATTTATTTGGTGCTTTAAGGTTTTTAAAGTGCTTTATGCATTACATTTTCTAATTTTATCCTTACAACAAACAGTTCTGTGAGGTGGGTGCAGTTATTAGCCCCATTCTACAGATAATGTAATTGTGATTCAGAGAAGTTAAATGTTTTTCCCATCATCACATGGGTAATAAGTGTCAAAGGCAAGATTTGAACATAGGTCTTCCTGACTCTAGCTCCAGGACTCTATCCATTTGGTTTTGAGGGATGGCCTGCAGGTGTTTCATGTTATATCTAGATTTATTTGTGTCAGGTTCAAATCTATACTCTTTAGGAAGGAGGTGACATTTTGACTTGAGGGTGTAAAGAAATACTGAGAACATCTTTCCAGTTTTACATATTTTTCCTTTAGCATCCTTGTAAGAGATTAAAAAATTAAACACTGTCAATCAATCCAAAAACATTTTTTTAGCATTTAATATGTTCTAAGCACTGTACTGAGAAGAGGGGATACAAAGTCAAAAATAGCTCCTTTTGTCAAGAAGTTAAAATTCTAACGGGGAAGGTTATATATATATATATATATATATATACA
>NC_058132.1:402047993-402098218 GCF_016433145.1 Gracilinanus agilis
ACATATATATATATATATAAAACTAGATATTTCCAAGATATGTACAATTGTTCCACTTGACAAATGATGATTTTTGCCTTGTCTCCTGCCTTCTTAGTGGTGTTCTAAATAACTCATATTTTTAGATTAAATTTCCTGCTAGTTAATCATTTGAAAACTACATGTGATGTCAGCATAGCTACAGAAATGACATTAGTTTAATTCAATTCAACAAACATTTATTAAGCATCTGCCATGTGCAAGGCATTTTGTCAGGCAGCTAGAGATACAGGGGGAAACTTAGTCCTACTGGAGGGACACAATATGTCCAGATAAGCAAATGCAGAGCATGCACAAAAAAGCATTCGAAGTAATTTCAGTTAGATAATTGGTACTTATGAGATGTTTGCACAGCTTACACAAGGTGGTAGGCGGTGAGAATAGTTTGGAAAAAAGAACCTTACTTAGTTCTTTTCCAAATGGCAGCTTTCAGTTTAAGGGTATTTTCTTTCATTTCTTTTGTATTAAAAAAAAGCGAACACCCCCAAATCCCAAACCAAATAGAAGCAGCATGAAAAAGGAGATAGACAACTGGCTTAAGAGTCAGAAATTCCAAGTCATGTCCCTGACGTACACTATATGACCATGAGCAAGTAAGTGATTTGGCCTCTCAGTGTCCAGGGAAACTGTCCAATGCCACAAGATGCAGAACACTTGCTACTCTTTTTTAATAGAAGGTATTCATTATATAAATGAAATCCCAGCTTTGGTACAATCAAATAAATAAGAATTGAAAATGCTTAACTTCTGGTGGATGTTTTTTCATTTAGATTCTAGTGACTTAAAACTGGACTAAGACTTTTGGAACACTCTTTATAAATTTAATGTGTAATCTTAGGTAAAATACTTGATCTCTCTGAACCTAACATCCTCTCTCTCTAACATCCTTTCTAGTTCTGTAAATTTAAATCCTAAACTGCTTGACTCAATTTTCCTTTAATGTTTTTCCCCTTTGAGAGGAGAGAATCAGTAAAGAACATAGGATTGATATAGTTTCATATCCATGAAAATATGGAACCAACAGTCTCTACTCCAAAAATCTAGGTTTCTTAGGCTTGCCAATGAAAAGAGTTAGAATAGGATGTATCTTGACCTCATGCTGAGTGCTTCACTATGCTTTAATAGGCCCTGGATTCCCAAGCCAGAGAACTAGGAAACACCATGGCCAGAAGATTACTACTCTGAGAGTAGCCAGGTACACTGGGTTGGCCATCCAGACCCAAGAGTTGGTTACCAAGTGATAACATAACAGAGTGATCAGAGACAGTGGTCAGATAAAAGTGTCAACTTGGTACCAGGATTAATAGAGTTGTAAATTTAAAAAAGATGTGGCAGAAGTGTCTGAGGCTAGTAGAACAGAGTTTAAATTCCATATTTGAGGATGAGGTTGGTTGATTTATTCAACTATTCTCTTAAAGTTATTAGGGAGATCAATTAGCATGGTGGCACAGTAGATAGAGTGCTGGGTCTAGAGTTGGGAAGACCTGAGTTCAAATCTAGTCTCAGACATCAGCTATGTCATCCTGGGCAAGTCACTTAACCCCATTTGCCTCAGTTTCCTCATCTAGAAAATAAGCTGATAAAGGAATGGCAAGCCACTCCAGTATCCACCAAGAAAACCCTAAAAATGGGGTTATGAAGACATGATTGAAAAATGACTGAACAACAAGATCAGTTAGCAATCAATTAATCAGAGAGCCTTAGTCTGTGTGAGAAGTCTTTCAGAGCCATTTGATGAAGTTGATTGAAGCCAGTCTGGAAATCTCTTTCAGTTGGCTGAGGGATTTTGTCATGCCTTCAAGGATAAAAATAAGAATTCCATAAATTAGAGCAAATATGATGTTCTAGAGATGAACTTCCCAGAAGGAATAAATTTGACAGGGCAGAAGGACAGGGTTTTATCTCACATTTATTTTGGCTAAAGGACTTTGTGAACTTCTAAAGGGGCAGAACATTTTAGACTTCCAGTGTTTCTGGCAACGTTCTCTAAGAACAGCATTTGTTGGAGGAAGATTCTCCATTGGGAGGTTACAAAATAGCAGCAAGGTCAGGGGAACTATATTGGTAATTCAAGAAAAAAAATTTTAAGCCACCAGGATCTGTGAGTTATACCTTTTCCATAGGTTCTTTCTAAGCCTGAATCCCTTTTCCTCTGGACTCTGTATGTGCCAGTTAGTGTGTTGTTGACTCGAGGTGATATTATATATTGATTGTTCATTTTGTTTTGTTTTATTTGCTTTGTTTTCAGTTATTTTTTGTGACCCTATTACAAGTTTTCCTGGCTGGGATACTGGAGTGGTTTGCCAGTATTCTCCACCAATTTGACAAATGAAGAAACTGAGGCAAACAAAGTTAAATGACTTGCCCTGGGTCACACACCTAAGTGTCTGAGGCCAGATTTGAACTCAGGAACATGAATGTTTTGTTTTCTAAACTTGTTGCCCTATCCACTTTGTCAATGAGCTGTCCCATTTCATTAAACACTTATTTCTAAAAACTATGGCTGACTAAATGATTTTCAACTGATTATTGGGGGTTTGAGCTGATGGCATTGAGGAATTACCTTGACTCCTCAGAGGCACCCCTTTAGCCAGGAAAAGGGATGTGGTCAAAGGACAGGGACCCAAAACTCATCTGTGTGAATATTTGAATATATAATGAAAATATTCCTGGAAATAATTCATTCTCTTCTTCTGCTCATGCCCTGATTGTGATCAGAGAGCTCATCCATTTCATGGGAAAATGCAGAACTAGTCAGAGAAGATTGTTGCTTTACCCAACAACTTCATTATGAATACACAAAAGATTATTAAGGGAAATTCAAACTCTTAAGTTCAAACTTCATTTTGGAAGAAACGTAGAAAAAAATTGACAAAAAGTACCTGGTTAAATAAGGGACTTTCTTTTTCTAATGTCATAATTATGTCACCTTTTATGAAATGGTATTCAACAAGTTAGATTTCAAAGGAACTGAAATGAACAACTCCAAGGGACACTTTTTATTTCTTCTATAATGCTGCTAGATATTGCCTGGAGGCAGGTGGGATTACTTATTTCTTTTCCATTATACTTAAAAACAAAAAAAGAAAAAGAAACCAAACAAATCATCTCAAAGTTTTTAAAAATAAAAATTGCTTTTTTGGTTTGGGGCTTTATTTAATTGACTTCAAAAAAATTGTAAAATAGGACTGTAGGGCCTCAGAATTTTAGATTCATGCATTTACTGTTTTGGATTTTTACCCTTTGCCTGACTGTTTGGTATTTCTTAACCTGGGCCTCTATTAGATACATTTTCTCCAAAACGGAATATTTATATGTTGAATTACATCTTTGACTTTTGTCATAATTTCATTGATTTGCTTCTAATAAAAAAAATTGTTCTAGAAATGTTAACACATTTCATAGTACATTATACCTTTTCGCAAAACCCAAGTGAAGAGTTGGTCAATCATTGAATTAACATCTGTTGAAAAGCTATAGAAACTGTAGAAAAATTATAGAAAAACCATATACAACACATGAAAATTATGCTCATTTAATAGCAATTTTCATTTCTGACTTGGAATATTGGCTATAACTTTATTCCAAATATACAAGAGATCATAGTATCAAGTGGGGAAATAGCTCTAACTAGTTTCATCTGGGTAAGGGCAGATGTTCTGTGTTAGTCTAGAAGTAACATGCACATGAGTATTGCTGCAATGAAATGAAACCACATTGAAATCAGCGTTTGTCTCAATTCTTTCTGTCTCTCTAGTCTCTCTTGGTCTGTCTTTGTCTCTATCTCTCATCTGTCTCTGTCTCTCTCACACACACACATACACATATACTGTGAAATAGAACTTTGAATATATTAAGGCATCTAAATGCTTACGCAATTGAATTAAGCTTAAACCTTCAAGACCAAACTTTATAGAAATTTAGAACAATTTGGTCAGAAATCTAATGAATGCTTAAATATTTGTAAGTGCTAATTGAACTTAAAAGGGAATTTTTAAAGTTCCATCCAGGGTGAATACTTCTATAGCTTCTCTGAAATTTTTTTGTTCTTATAAAATGATGCAGATGGTAAATATATAAATCATATAAGTGCCCATTAAACATGAAGAATAAATTGAGGATCAGTCACTGTGCACTAGGTCCCTGTGTTTTTAAATCCTGAGATCTGGAAACTGGCTAAATATCTGAATATGGCTATATTGGAGGGTTCCATTGTTTTTATTATTCATTGGGATTTTAAAACTGTTGACTTGCAGCTCACATATCTATTTGAAAGTTCTCTTTAAAAAATTTAAATTTTTCCATTTTCCCCTCAAAGAATTTATATACTCTGTTATGACTGGTTTGCAGGGATAAAGCTTTTCTATTTCATTTAGCTTGAAAAGTTGCTGTTTGAAGCTATATTAAAGGGATTGTTCTCTTTCAGTGCAAATAAATTTTGTTTATTTTGAGGGAACTGCTTCTGAGAAAATGATTCCCAATAGGCTTGTGATGATCTTAATACATCTATAAACAACGCCATTTTCCCAGAAATGCTGTTGTTAAGGAGTTCTTTTATTTATTATAGTCCCTATTCAAATTTGTTTGAAAAGAATTGATTTTGGTTTTACCTATACAAACCTCACTTTAAATCGCATTCAATCTCTTTTCTTCTGATCTCCTTTCTTTCCTCTCACCCTTCTTCCCTCCTTCTTTCCTTCCTTTTTTCCTCTTTTGTGTTATGGACCTGTGACTTCAAAGAATAGGACACAGTGAAAAACCCCAACTCTCTCCATCAGTGAGAATTAGAACCTGCTCTAAAACCTAGAGCCTTTGGGAGTTGTTTGAGGGGATATTGAGCTTTTCCTTGAGTCAAACACCCAGTGTGTTTCAGAAGTGAACTCTCTCTCTCCACTATATTTTCTGCCTCTTCTTACCTATTTTCCAAGGTATTTGCTAAAAGGTCTGTACAAAAAATGTACTTTTCTGATGGGGAGATTGTATTTTATGGAAGAACACTGGAATACAAGTCAGGAGATTTGGATTCTAAACCTAGATCTGCTACTAATTTGATCTGAGACCTTGATCAAATCACTTAACTGTTCTAGAACTCAGGTTCTTCACATGGAAAAGGAAAGGATTAAATTTAATTATCAGATTTGGAGTTGGAAGGAATCTTAGAGATTATCTCATTCAAAACTTTTATTTTTGAGATGAAGAAACTGAGGCCCAAAGAAATTTGCTTAAGGTTATGATTGTTTAGTCATTTTTCAGTTGTGTGCCATTCTTTTGACCCTATTTGGAGTTTTCTTGGTAAAGATACTGGAGTGGTTTACCATTTCTTTCTCCAGCTCATTATTCAGATGAGAAAACTGAGGCAAGCAGGGTTAAGTGACTTGCCCAAGGTCACATAACTAGTGTCTGAGGCTGGATTTGAACTCAAGGCTTTCCAAATTCGGGCCCAGTACTCTATCCACTGAATTACATTTAGATCTTCCTGACTCTAGGCCCTAGCTGCTGAAGGTCATACAAGTGATAATCAACAGAGCTAGAGTTTGTTTGATCAAGAGTCCTATAAATCTAATAACTTCGATGATTTACAACAGCATTCCAAGCTTTTTATTTTATGAAACTATATCCCAAGTTATATCAAACTGCTTGCTCTGGGATTTATTTTAGTTTTGTGATTCTGTTTTTCTGTTATTAGAATCACAGACATGAAATGGGTCCTAGAGGCTATGAAGGCCAACTCCCTCTATTTTGAGAATGAAGAAACTGAGGTCCAGAAAGGTTAAATCACTAATCCAGAGTCACACAGGTAATTAGTGTTAAAGAAAGGATCTGAATCCAAGTTTCCTAACTCCAAATCCAGATTTGATGATTGGTGCTCATCATCATCAGGTTCTTAGATCAGAGAAGGAAACAAAAACCAACATTATTTCTATATATAGGAGAGCGAAGAAAGAAGAATTGCTTAGCCATTAGCATCATCTTCTCACTGAGGTTTGGTTTGGAGATTTCCAGAAAAAAGGGATCTTCAGAGAAAGTCAAAGCCTGCCTTTTTGGTCTAATGCAATTTTGGTCAAAAAGGAGCTTTTTGAGCTCTGTGATGGATCTGTAATGCAAAGTAATTCAGGGACCAGCCACTTCAGGCTGTTTTCCCTAGCCCCTAACTATCATTTACTATAAATATTTGCATGAATGGCTAAGATCATTCAATACACTTCAGATTCATTTTCCAAAATATATTTCTTAGACACGCATTGGATTCAAGTAATATTTGCATAAAATTCAAGTTGCTTGGAAATTACGTTTGTTTACAAATGTATGATTTCCTCCGATCTAGCCCCTTTCCCCCACCTTCTACACACACATGCACACACACACACACACATCACACACAACACATTTGTTCTTTTGGACCTGGACACTGTCTAGGAACACAGAAGCATTCTTTCTGCTGTTCCTAAAGCCTGAGTTCATTTTCTTTGATGGACTTCTCATCAGCTCCTTACTTTACATATTTATTAGTAGTAACTTTCTCTTTGTTTCCCTTGGTCAGGACTGTGGGGATTGTGCATCATTGCACTATATTTTTATAGCTTCCCTCCATCCTTCCTTGCTTTGTTCCTTCATTCCTTCCTTTCTTCCTTCCTACCTTCCTTTATTCCTTCCTTTGTTCATTCGTTCCTTCCTTCTATTCTATAAGGGGATCTAAAATGTTCATAATAAATGTATACAAAATATTTACAAAAATAAATACACACTTTTTTTTGAGGTGAGGAGTGATAGTAACTATATATATAGTTCCTGGGGTAGAGATCAGGGAAGACTTCACATAGAAAATGTCATGGCTTCTTTCTCCCTGTCACTCTTCTGTATTAATTTTGAGAAAGACTAGTTATTTCCCAAATTTAGCTTTTATTTTTGCATAGGTAGAGCTACTCTTTCCTAACACTATTCTTTGGATGTGACTCTCTTTCTGAGATTCTTGTTGAACCTGCCTTGGGTATTAGAACAATAGGAAGAAAAAGTTACCTGAGACTAAAACCTTGGAGGCGCTATAGAAGAAAGCTTCATTTGTTAAACCTCCAAACTAAATTTTTTGACTTTGTGTCTAAGGAAATCCATAATGGTCAGTATTCATGTGACTTAATCTTTTCTTCACTTTGGGGGAATTACAAGTATTTATAGGATTGCTTTGGTTCATTTTGAGCCCCCTTATAAGGAACCTATTGTGAATTAGAAAGAGAATATCCTAGTTTCCATGTAGCTGATCATAGCCTTCTTTTTTAGCTTCCCTTGAACAAATGAAAAACATCAGACTAATAAAACAATGGGTTAACCACAATTTATCTTAATATTGTCTTTTAGAAACTAGGTGAGCAGCATTGTAAAATATAAACCTTAAAGAAACAGAAAGTTGGAAAAACTCAGAAATAAATGTGTAGAGATATACCCTCTTCTAAGAAAGAGAAGGAAGAGAGAGATTCATCACTTATAGGCCTTGGCAAATGAGGACTCTTCACTTCTGTGGTTGAAGCCAAAAGAAGTTAAGTTGGTAGTAAGGGAAGAGAGCAGTAGTTCCCTTCCTGCCACATACCAATAAGTTTGTCATGGTTTTTTTCTTGCTAAGGGAATGACGTGCTCTTAAATACATTCTTTTCAATGAGATTTCAGTTCCTCCATCCATTTTGGTTGGGGATTGGTGAGGGAAGAGATTTTTCTTAAGGTAAAGTCAAACTGCCACAAGTTCAAGAAATTTATGTAGACAGACTTTGAGGACTGGCAGCAGACACTGGTCTCCAATGTATGCTATGTAGAGAGGAATCTCAAAATAAGTAGAAATAATACTATAAAGAGTAAGTAAGTCTTTAGACCAGTTCTCCCAAACCATTTTAATCATAATTAGCTTAACTATCTTAATATCAACTTTACTTTGATATTTCAAGAATCTGGGTCCTTCTTCCAATCTACCTTCTCTGTGCCTTATTTTAGTTATAGTTTTCATTAATTGCTATAACAAATAAATAATAACTCTACAAGCAGCTTTTTGATAAACCTATCTGAAATGAGCTAGTTTGGTCTTTAGGCAACATATGAACAGGCTGTTACTGGATCATCCTCAAACTCTTTCTAGCTTGGTACACTGTGTCAGATTTATGTCCTGTTAGAATAGCTTTTGAGAATCCAGGATAATCTGAATTTCGCCATGACAGATTGGAGTAGAACTTTATTAGAATTAAGCACAATTCATTAATTTTGCTGATATTGTTCAGTTGATTCAACCATGCCTAGTTCTTTGTGACCCCATTTAGGGTTTTTTTTACAAAGATTTTGAAGAGGTTTGTCATTTCCTTCTCCAATTCATGAGGAACTGAGGCAAACAGTATTAAGTGACTTGCCCAGGGTCACATAGCTAGTAAGTGTCTGACGCCAGATTTGAACTCGGGGAGACGAATCTTTCTAATTTTAAGTCTGTCACTCTATCTATTACATCACCTAGCTACCCCCAATTCATTTATGTTAAAGGTAAAATAGTGAAGCTTGGAAACCTCATCTTACCTGGTTAGATTTCTATATTGCAATGTAATCTTTGAATTCATTGGTGGGGTAGAACCTATTTTATAATTCTTGGGTAGCAATATAAAATGCAGGCCAAAATTGTAACTCCATGAGCTTAAATATCTTGATGTTTTAAGATTAAACAGTATGAATAGTGATCAGGGTTTATGTAAATGTTAAGCCTCTATCTATCTTCTTACTATTGTACCAGTGGAAATTATACCTTGATATACACACCATGTCTTCAAAAAATATTTAAGTGTCTACTATGTATAAAGCACTGGGATAGATACTGTTAGTGTTAGGTGGGTGAATGAAATATGTGTAACTATAGCATGGTTTGTTCTCCCAAGGAATTCACAATATAGTAAATTAAGTGACTTGGAAATATAGTTTCCTCCTCTGTGCTTAATTTAAGACTATTGTTTATTTCAGTCACTGGAATTTGGGGTCTCCATAGAGAAAATTAAGTGAGTAATCATTCACCCAAGTCCCTATACCAGATGGAAAGTGGCTAAAAATAGCACATTTCTTTTGTGGAGACTTTTAAGTCAAATTCTTGCAATAATTATTTAAATATTGTAGTTCAGTGGCTTCCACTGGATCTTATTTTTTTTTCAGAAAAGTCCAGATGTTGAATTTATTCCTTTTATATCTTCAACAAAGATGCATCTTTGACTGCCAAAAATGTTTGGAAAGTTGTGTTTCAATAGTTTTATTGTATTATTTTGTGTCTTTAACCATATTTGAATGCACTTTCTCTTTCAGCTGAAAAACATACTGAATTCTTGTTATATATTTCAAATGTTGTAAATATGCTATAAGATATGGAAAACTAATTTAATACAATAATGGAAAAGAAGAACTAAGAGACTCATTCCAAGACTGTAGTCTATTGTAAAGGAGGGACTTTGTTTCTTTCCCTCCCCCAATTCAATTGATACAGTCATGGGATGGTCAAAGTGTTAACCCTCCCTGGTCTGGTGGAGAATTCATTGTAACGTCTATTCTTACTATAAGTTCTCAGTAAATATCCTTCTGAAAAAGCTAATTGGTGTTAATAATTAGATGAAACCGGGGCCTGCATAACCAGTAGTTAACAATGGGGAAAATATACCAGAATAAGGGCCTAATGGGGAATAGAACTGAAAAAGATACTTTCAACTCCTCATGGATTTCCTCTAAAACCCTGAGAGGTGGCATAGTTGATTTCACTCTTGGAGAGCAAATCTAGAGCCTTACTTACTAGACTAGAAATACAACTCTAAGTATAGCAGTTAATGAGAGTAAATCATTAGCCTTAGTGCCCAGAATATTACATCATATAATAGGTGCTTACTGAATTGAGTTTGTCATTTTATAAAAGTGTTTACACCCAGGTTCCTTTACAACCAACATATGATCTTCCTTTTTCTCACAAAATTAAATAGATCCTGGTCATTGAGCAAACAAAAAGAATTGTCCATGACATGGCATAAAATAGATAAATCCTGGATACTGTATTTACTACAATTAGAAAGTTGGTGAATTTAGGCAGGAGCCATCAGTTAAGAAAGAACCTAGACCTTGAGAAGGAATTACTCTTTTTTTAAAAAGTTCATCCATTTATTTATTTATTTGTTTGTTTTAGAAGCTTTTTCCACAGTTACATGATTCATATTCTTTCCCTCCCAGCCCCAACTAGCCAACTAGCAATTCCAATAGGTTTTACATGTGTCATTGATCCAGACCTATTTCCATATTATTAATATTTGCACTAGGGTGATCGTTTAGAGTCTACATTCCCAATCTTATCCCCATCAAACCATGTGATCAAGCAGTTGTTTTTCTTCTGTGTTTCTACTCTTCTCCTTCACTTTTGGCCATGGGTCTTGTAATGAAGCTATTTGTTCAGAAGGAGAAACCCTACCCTACAGTTGGAGAGTAAGTCAGAAGAGTTCGAGACATAATTGAGAGAGTGACACACACTCTAGAATGACACAGATGCAAAGAGTCAGTCACTTGTAGATAGAATCAACTTAGAGAGTGGGATTTCTGGCAACAACTCAAGACAGAACTATCCCTGTCAATTTTCAGTTGAGCTTTGGAGAGGAGCAGATGCTGGGAATCCAGCTGGGCAAGCTACCCAACAGATATCTTGCACTTGGAAATAGCTTTGTGAGAATTCCACAAGAGAAAGGGCACTATAGTGATGAAATGCTGGAGTCATGAGTTTGTTTTCCTTTAATTTAAAAAATATTTTTCCATGTTTACATGATTCATTTTCGTTTCCTCTCCTTTTTTCTCTCCCCTCCCAGAACTGACAAGTAATTCTGGGTTGTACAAATGTTATCACTTGATACCTATTTCCATATTATTCATTTTTGCTATAGAGAGATATTTTAAAGCCTAAACCCCAAATCACATACCCATATATATATGATAAGTGATCCCATTTTTTTCATGTTTCTATTACCATAGTTCTTTCTCTCAATGTGGATAGCATTCTTTCTCAAGTCCGTCAGAAGTGTAGTGGATTATTGCATTGCTACTAGTAGCAAAGTCTATTACATTGGATTGTTCCACAATGTTTCACTTTCTGTGTACAGTGTTCTCCTGGTTCTGCTTATTTTACTCTGCATCGGGTCATTGATGTTCTCCCAGTTCATATAGAAATCCTACAGATCATCATTCCTTATAGCACAATAGTATTCTATCACCATCATATACTGCATTTTGTTTAGTCATTCCCCAATCGATGGATACTCCCTCATTTTCCAATTTTTTGCTACCACAAAGAGTGTGCTATGTATAATTTTGTATAAGTATTTTACCTTAATATCGTTTTGGGGTACAAACCTAGTAATGACATTTCTGGATCAAATGGAGTCATGAGTTGTTTTAGCCATATGTATTCCTTATTAATTGTCCATGTATTCTAATTTTGTTCCCACCTTTCTTGTGGACACTGTATTTGTGGGAGACTGTGGCCAAATTTTATTGAGGGGATGTTTTGCATGTCTGTTTTAACTATGCCATCTTAGTAAATATTTTCTTTATGACTGTCCTGTATCTACTTTTAGACTGTTAATGGGAAATATACTGGTGGGGGCTTTGGTGTTTTGGTATTAGCACTGAGTACCTTTAGGATATCTCTTGAATCCTGAGAAAGTTGTATACTCAGTGATCTCTATTTGATATAATAACATATAGCATGTTAATATAGTAACTATGAAAATAAGAGGTGATTTAATCCATCTATCATGCACACACACACACACACACACACACACACACACACACACACATCTATATGCACACACAGAGTAGGGACCCTTATCTACAGGAGATATATCCCAGGACCTACTTTGGATGGCTAAAATCATGGATATAAGCTAATATCTGCTAACTGATTTTACATATATAAATATATATGGAGAGATCTATAGATACTGATAGCTTTCTAAATTTAGATATCTATATAGTGTGATATAAATAGATAGATGAAGACTGAAAGTTCCCCAGACAAAAAAGTAACTGGATACTTTTAAGATCTGATTGATTAATTGGCATTTTTTATGACTATCTCAAAATTCTTATGAAACTATTCTTAATTCTTTTTGAGCTTATTATAAGATAGCTTATGCACAATTCCATGTCAACAAGTAGACTCTCACTCATGCCTTGTTTTTAATACTGAACTCTAGAGGCTGATAATATCAGTAATATTATAATTCTAAGATATTTATTATATTTATTTTTAGAAAAATTTTCCATGGTTATATGATTTATGTTTTTACTTTACCCTTCACCCCCTCAAACTCCTCCCCCCCATAGCTAACGCACATTTCCACTGGTTTTAACATGTGTCATCAATCAAGACTTATTTACATATTATTGATAGTTGCATTGGTGTGGTCCTTTTGGGTCTACATCCCCAATCATGTCCTCATCAACCCAAGTGTTCAAGCAGTTCTTTTTCTTCTGTGTTTCCTCTCCTGTAGTTCTTCCTCTGAATGTGGGTAGCGTTCTTTTCCATAAATCCCTCAGAATTGTCCTGGGTCATTGCATTGCTGCTAGTACAGAAGTCCATTACACTCGATTTTACCACAGTGTATCAGTCTCTGTGTACAACGTTCTTCTGGCTCTGCTCCTTTCACTCTGCATCAATTCCTGGAGGTCTTTCCAGTTCACATGGAATTCCTCCAGTTTATTATTCCTTTGAGCACAACAGTATTCCATCACCAACATATCCACAATATTTTCAGCCATTCCCCAATTGAAGGGCATGCCTTCATTTTCCAGTTTTTTTGCCCACAAAGAGCACGGCTATAAATATTTTTGTACAAGTCTGTTTATCTCTTTGGGGTACAAATCCATTAATGGTATGGCTAAATCAAAGGGCAGGCATTCTTTTATCGCTCTTTGGGCATAATTCCAAATTGCCATCCAGAATGGTTGGATCAGTTCACAACTCCACCAGCAATGCATTAATGTCCCAATTTTGCCACATCCCCTCCAACATTCTTTACTCTCCCCTGCTATCATTTTAGCCAATCTGCTAGGTGTGAAGTGATACCTCAGAGTTGTTTTGATTTGCATTTCTCTAATTATTAGAGATTTAGAACACTTTCTCATGTGCTTATTGATAGTTTTGATTTCTTTATCTGAAAATTGCCTATTCATGTCCCTTGCCCATTTATCAATTGCGGAATGGCTTGATTTTTTATTCAATCGATTTAGTTCCTTATATATTTGAGTAATTAGACCTCTGTCAGAATTTTTTGTTATAAAGATTTTTCCCAGCCTGTTGTTTCCCTTCTAATTTTGGTTGTACTGCTTTTGTTTGTACAAAACCTTTTAAATTTAATATAATCAATATTATTTATTTTACATTTTGTAATTTTTTTCTAACTCTTGCTTGGTTTTAAAATCTTTCCTTTCCCAGAGATCTGACAAGTATACTATTCTACGTTCACTTAATTTACTTATAGTTTCCTTCTTTATTTCAGTCTTTCACCCATTCTGAATTTATCTTGGTGTAGGGTGTGAGATGTTGATCTAGACCTAATCTCTCCCAAATTGTTTTCCAATTTTCCCAGCAGTTTTTGTCAGATAGTGGATTTTTGTCCCCAAAGTTGGGCTCTTTGGGTTTATCATAGACAGTTTTGCTGACGTCACTTACCCCAAGTCTATTCCACTGACCCTCCCTTCTGTCTCTTAGCCAGTACCATATTGTTTTGAAGACCACCGTTTTTTGGTATAGCTTAATAACTGGTACTACTAGGCTACCTTCCTTCACGTTTTTTTTCATTATTTCCTTTGATATTCTTGACCTTTTCTTCTTCGAAATGAACTTAGTTTTATAGTTTTTTCTTATTCAGTAAAAACGTTTTTTGGTAGTTTGATAGGTATGGCACTAAATAAGTATATTAATTTGGGTAGAATGGTCATTTTTATTATTTTAGCTCATCCTACCCATGAGCAGTCAATGTTTTTCCAATTGTTTAGATCTAGTTTTAATTTTTTGGAAAGTGTTTTGTAGTTGTGTTCATATAATTCCTGTGTTTGTTTTGGTAGACAGAATCCTAAGTATTTTATATTGTCTGGACGATTTTAAATGGTGTTTCTCTTTCTACCTCTTGCTGCGGTGATGTGTTGGAAATATATAGAAATGCTGATGATTTATGTGCATTTATTTTGTATCCTGCAACTTTGCTAAAGTTGTTGATTATTTCTACTAGCTTTTCAGATCATAATGCAATAAAAATAGTTATTAGTAAGAATACATGGAGAGGCAAACCAAAAACTAGTTGGAAATTAAATAATATGATTCTCTAAAATAATTTAGTGAAAGAACAAATCATAGAAACAATGAATAATTTCATTGAAGACAATGACAATGATGAAACATCTTACCCACAGTTATGGGATGTAGCCAAAGCAGTTCTAAGGGGAAAATTTATACCACTGAGTGCATATATTAATAAATTAGGGAGGGCATAGGTTAATGAATTGGGCATACAACTTAAAAAACTAGAAAATGAACAAATTAAAAATCCTCAGAGGAAAACTAAATTAAAAATACTAAAAATCAAATGAGAAATTAATAAAATCAAAAGTAAAAGAACTATTGAATTAATAAATAAGACTAGAAGCTGGTATTTTGAAAAAACAGATAAAATAGACAAAGTACTGGTAAATCTAATAAAAAAAGGAAAGAAGAAAACCAAATTAACAGTATCAAAGCTGGAAAGGGAGACCTCAACTCTAATGAAGAGGAAATCAAGACAATCATTAAAAACTATTTTGCCCAATTAAATTGCAATAAATATGGCAATCTAGGTGATAGGAATGTATATTTACAAAAATATAAATTGCCTAGATCATTAGCAGAAGAAATAGAATACTTATATAATCCAATATCAGAAAAAGAAATTGAACAAGCCATCAAAGAACTCCCAAAGAAAAAATCACAAGGGCCTGATGGATTCACAAATGAATTATATCAAACATTCAAAGAACAATTAATCCCAATACTATACAAATTATGTGATATAATAAGCAAAGAAGGAGTCCTACCAAATTTCTTTTATGACACAAATATGGTACTGATTCCAAAGCCAGGTAGATCAAAAACAGAGAAAGAAAATTACAGACCAATCTCCTTAATGAACATAGATGCAAAAAGTCTTAAATAGAATACTAGCAAAAAGACTCCAGCAAGTGACCAAGAGGGTTATCCATCATGATTAGGTGGAATTTATACCAAGAATGCAAGGATGGTTCAACATTAGGAAAACCATCCACATAAATAACCATATCAACAAGCAAACCAACAAAAACCACATGATTATCTCAATAGATGCTGAAAAATACAACAAAATACAACACCCATTCCTACTGAAGGCACTACAAAGTATAGGAAGAGAAGGTCCTTTACTAAAAATAATAAACACATATCTTTAACCATCAATAGGCATCATATGCAATGGGGATAAATTAGAAGCCTTTCCAATAAGATCAGGTGTGAAACAAGGATGCCCATTATCATCTGCATTATTTAACATTGTACTAGAAACACCAGCAGTAGCAATTAGAGCAGAAAAAGAAATTGAAGTTATTAAAATAGGCAATGAGGAGACTAAACTATCACTCTTTGAAGATGATGGTCTACTTAAAAAATCCTAGAGAATTGTAGATATTTAAAGGAGGAGAGGATTGCTGAGTACTTAACTAATTATCCACATAGGAAAAATCAACCAGAAAAATAATATATATTGTCCAGGATATATTGTATGGTCTGATAGGTAGTCCATAGAATTGGACCATCAAGCTTATGTCTTAGACTGGCCCTTTGGATCTATAGCAATGATAGCAAAACTTTTATAGGGTCAGGTGATGTGAGAAATGTCTTCAGTCATGGAGGGAGAAGTGGAGGGGAACAGCCCAGCCTCACACCCCTTTGGCTTTTCTAGTAATGAACTCTGGCAAACTCTGCTGGGATGATGGCTTGTGTCCACAGAGAGGGTTCTGAGTACCCCCACTCTGGCATGTGTGCCATAGGTTTGCCACCACAGACCTATAGTGAGCTGGGCTTAGCATTGAACAGGAGGCTAAATGGCTTTATATAATTTCTAGTTTCCTTTTTTATAAAATGAAGGGAATAAGACTAGATGACCTATGAACCCCAGGGAATTTCTCTTCTTTCATAACTTTCTTGGGTACAAATGGAGAGATAGAAATGTAAGCCAGTATTAGTAATAGAGTATGGTATGGTGCAAAGAGTAACAGTTTTGATATCAGTAGGCTTTTAGTCCTAGTTTTGTCTCTCACTGGTTATGTGACATTTGATAAAATCTGAACTTGTTTCCTTATCTATAAATCATGGACAAAAAATACACTAACTAATTCATAACATTGTTGTGAGGGAAGCATTTTGTGAACCACAAATGTGGACTTTTATTAGTAACATGGTTGATGGAGCCAAGTACCAAATTCTTTCTACACAAAAAAGGCATAAAAGTGGTATAATGGGGTCTGGCATATGCTCAGATTCCATTAACTTGCCTGGCTTATTCAACTTCTTACTGTGAAGGATTCTGGGAAGATAGTTTTTGGTAGAACCATGATGACATGTCAAGTAAGTTCCTCCAGAGACTATGGAATATATTGTATACCTGGTTATAATGATCTAACCATTTGTTGAATGGGAGGCTCTTTGATTGGCTTCAGAAATAGCATGAAAAAATTATCTAAAAAACCACATACTCTTGGTACATTTTCTTTTGGCTTCATTTGGTGATCTAGTTCACAACTTTTGGGGATAGACTATGCTGACCTTGAGAATTTTCAAAGAGAGTGAGGCACAGGAATCTGGAGTAAAAGGCGAGGCTAAGTTTCAAAACCAGTGCAGCATTTATGCCCCTTAAAAACACAGAATTTTGGAAGTGATCCTTGGAATCCCAACCTCTGAGATGAGGACTCATCCAGCATCTATGCCATCTTTGGACATAAACTTGGGGAGAGCTATATATGTACTGAGTTATATTCTAAGTCTACTTTCCCTGAGACCAAGGATGTATAGTATAAATTATACCCTCCAAATTACTGGCCACATGGACAGGATGTTTGCACATCTTTTCTTGCTGTATTTTAAAGTAAATATTCCTTTGTTTTATTACTATATTTATTTACATTATTCTTTTTACTAGTACTATAACAATGGAAGGAACACAGCCAGAGGGAACAGTAAACACAGAATCATTGAATTTTTCCAGACAAAAATGAATCAGAGAAAGTAGCTGAAATAGGCATTTTTGCATCCATTCTGAAGCCAGTCCTTGAACTTTTCCTTCATCATGAGGTTAGCTGACTAGAACAAGTTATCAATTTTCTATACATGCTTCAAAGTTATTCCCATATTATCTCTTCAAAGTGTCACAATTCCCCTGGAAGCCATTTGCCCAGCATCCTCTACATGGAATAATCTCTTCACCCAAACTCTTCATGTGTGCTTTTGTTTCCCCTAGTGCCTAGAATGTTGTCTGGTATGCAATAGGCATTTATTAAGTGTTTGTTGAAATTTAGGGGAAAAATAAATTGAATAGTAGAAGGAGAATTGATTGCACTTTTTGGACATTATATAGTTCTTTTAGTGACTCTCGAGTGTCTCTTTGTATTGAAGACTCATTTTTTTTAAAACAGTGATATGGTATAGCAACAAGTCATGGAACAACATAGTTTCCAAAAATTAAAATTACCTGATTCTGTATAGGTGCATGTATGCTTAAGTAGGCAGCAATATATTACCAAAACATTTGGGGTAGACAAGGTAGCATGAAGCATATCACCAAGGAAGCAAAAAACACCAGTGTTTTAGCAAAGTGAGAGACAAATTATAAACATGTTAGGTAACCCATTGCTATCCATATGTCAAGATATAGAGGGTGAGACCCCAGTATGGTTTAGACACCCTGTGGAAAATCTTTGAGAGGATCTAGACAAGAAAGAAATAATATGAGAAGGTGAGAATGGGTAATGATCAGCACAAATGGGGTAACTATGCATGTCAATGAGATGGCAGGTTCTAGGAAGTACTGAGAAGGATTATGTAGTAAAAGATAATTTGGGAAGAAGGTCAGAGCTGGATAGGAGGCTTGGGGTTCAAAACTGGACTCAGATATTTCTGAACTGTGTGACCCTGGTTAAGTCACTTAACTCCAATTGCCATGGTGCTCTTGTGCCTTGGAACTCATACATTCTAAGACAGAATATAAGGATTAAAAAAATTACTTTACAATGTTTTAAAGTCTAGAAAGGCAAGTCCATTTTTATCTATTTTTTATCCCTTCAAATTAATCTTTTATATTCTTCATTTTTCATTTCATAGGTAAAATTAACTATTATTTTATTCAAGTATATTTAAAAGTACTATGGATATTTGTATTGGTATTGATCTAAATCTATATATTAAAGAGCATTGCTTGAACATTTCAAGAGATTCACTTTTCCAGGAAAAGGCAGTCTCCTCCATTTCTGGGGAGCAATAATTAGGAAAACTTTTATCCTGACTTTGATCCAAAAAATTGGTCCTAATTCTGCTTGGGGGAGATACTAAGGATCAAGATTGATCCTCACTGCCACAAAAGAACCTTTCCAATATTTAAAGATAATGATAGTATAAAATTTTTCTTTTTTAGACTAAAACACCTCCTGTTCTTTTTACCTTTCCTCATGTGACATGTTTTTCAGACATTTAGGAGTTCTGGTAATTCTATTTCACATACATTTCTGTATCACTGTGCTGCCCTGAACTAAACATAAACATAGTTTTACAAATGCGGGGTTGTGCTGGAGTAGTTCATTCTGGCTTGGGTCAATTGTTATAGGTTCAGTTTGAACATTTACAACACAGAAATCAGAAAATTCTACAAATTAAGGCTCGATTCATGGTTTTGTTCATTGTCTAGACTTAAGAAAATGATGAGAAAAATGTTAATAGTGCAGATTAAACATAGAAGTGTGTCCTGCATTTTTGGAGAGCCAGCTGCCAAATATTTACCATTGCATCCCAGTCCAGATATAGTCTGACCAATTCAGAGAGTACCTGGGGATTATTGCCTCCTTTTATGTATATCCATGCATTTATTAATGCAAACTGGGACTGCATTAGCTTCTTCTTTTTCTTTTGTCTTGTGTCATTGAATCTAATTGCCTTCATTTAATCAATTAGCATGGTGCTAAGTATTGGAGTTACAAAAATATAGCCTATGTAGACCCTGGAGAACCTTATCCCCACTTCAATCCATGAAGAAAAATTGGCTTCCTAGAAAGGGGCTGGCTATATTTCCACCTCTGAGTTCTAAGGGTACTCCTGAAGGGCAGTGAGGTTTTCCATTATACAGTTTGATCAGGGACCTATTCCAGTATGTTCTTACCAGTATCAGTTGCCAGTTATAGTCATGTATCTCCCTTATAGCATTGACTGACCTCAGGGTTAGTGCACTTCTATCAATTTAACCAGTTAAGATCTAAGCTTTTACCAAGAGATATTTACTAAGAACATATGGCAAGAATAGAAGTTATAAAGCATTCTCCTAATGGGGTCATACTCTCTATTCTACCATCTTGGTCCCTGGAGAGACTGGGCTCAAAATTACAGTTGAAGCTATATAGCAATAGTCCCCAGTCCATTTCTGAAATGATTTGTAGCTTCTGGGTAAATTGCTCCTTTCTTATAGGATACAGGTATCTGGGCAACTTTTGGTCTGAAACCTGCAGGTTGTTGCTGGACCAGTATTTTGTCCAGTTTGGCTACTGTCAAATCCTGGTATGGACCTACCAACCTTTGGAGATATCACAAGGTCCTGTACAGAAAGAAAAGATAATCGAGTGATCTATCTGAGACACAGACTTGCCTAGGAGACCATAATCTCAATGGCTTTATAAAAGTTCTGGTTAAGAAAGGGCTTCAGGGTCCTCTTCTACTGGAGTCTTAGAATAGTTTATTCTTTCCACTCAAATGCAGCCAGAGAAAAAGGAGAAAAATTGGGGCTTTTGGATGCATACTTGATTTCAGTTCAATAGCCAATCAAAAGGCTATGTTTTGTCATATAGTAAGCAGACAGGAAACATCTACAGAATATCTGTTCTTGCTCCAAAATGGAGAAGAGAGTCTTCTTTTTTATCCATGTCTGGAAATAGGTTCACCAAATATCCAATTATAGACTATATCAGACACAGAATGTTGTGCACACTCCTGAGGTCTGGGCTCTCACTGACCAGTCCATTACAAAGAAGCAGCAAAAAATCCCTAATACTCTTTGCCTCCAGGGAGTTTACATTCTCTTTTTTATTTTAATTTTTTTGGGGAGCTTACATTCTAATTGAGGATATTTCACACACACACACACACACACACACACACACACACACACACACACACACGATATATACAGAATAGTCAAAAGGTAACCTTAGAAGGGAAGGCAATAGCAGATCTAACTTTTATTTCTGATAAATTATTGTGGGTTTTGTTCATTATTGTGAAGGGGGAAGAATGCACATTTATTAAGTGCCAAGTGCCATGCTAAGAGATTTATAAATATTTCATTTGATCTTCACAAAGAGAATAAGTGACTTTGCCCAGATCACACAGCTAGTAAGTCTGAGGCATGATTTGACCTCAGGCCTTCCTGACTTGTGGTTCAATTCTCCATTCGTGGTGCCTCCTAGCTGCCCATTAAATTCTTTTTGAGCTTTTATTTTGCAATTCAATATTTTATTATCCTTCCTGGACTTTTGTCATCTACAAATTTGATTAACATGCCTTTTATATTGTCATCTCTGATGTTGTTAAAGATGAATAGGAGAGGTCCATATAACATTTCCCTACTATATCTTTGTTCAGGAAGACATAAAAGTAGCTTGGTATGACTTGTTCTTAATAACCCATGTTATATCTTCTTGCTCCCTGCTTTCCTTTCTAGTTTCTCAGAAACCATATGCTCAATAATCTGTTCTAGATCTTTGCTAAAAATCAAGTGAGCACATTAGTCTGTGCTTTCTGGAATCCATCCTTTTCTTCTTTCTTGAAATGTAGACATTTGCTGATCTTCAGTTTTTGGCATCTTCCATGTTATCTAATGTTCCTCAAAAATTGTTGACAGTGGTTCTATGATTCTCTAAACAAATTCTTTCATTACTCTCTTTAACTAAAGCAGAAAATTCAGCTCACAGCAATCAGATCTGTTTTTGCTATTTTCTCTACTACTTTGTACTGCAACTTCCATGTAACTACTTGGTCTGCCCTTTCTAATCTGAACATCATTCTCTTGATAGAGAAATAAAATAGAACTTCTACATCCTTTATATCTTATCTTGGTATTATTTTATACCAATCTATCTCATTCATTGGGCATATTTTCTTTTTGGCCTTCTTATTCCAAATTCTGCTTAAGGAAACTTTTCTTCTCATAGTTAACATTTTTTTTCAATTTTCACCTCATTTTGGAGTTTGGTATGCTTGTATTCTTCCAGGCATAGCCTGATCATTTGTGTTCATCTTTGGTAATAGGTTCCAGTATGTATTTTTATACTCTTTCTTTTAAAATCTGAGCAACCTGTGAGGCCATATTGATTTTTTTCTATTTATTTAGAGGAACCTGGGTCTCATAACTAATGACTTGAAGAAGCTAGGACTCAAGAAGAAGATGCGGAGTGATCTCAAGAGGTTTGTGATCAACCAATAAGAAGGTGGAAAGAGAAGTTACATCCCACTGTCCTTGAGATAGCCTATCTTGGAATTTGTTTCTGATACAACCATTCCTACCTTTTTCCTTCTCAACTTTTCATTCCATTTCTTCCCTTCACTGGGCAAGTTACCAGTCTACTTCCTTCTATATCCAGCCTACTATTGCTTATTAAAAATGGTAGCACAACCAACTCCTGTTCCCCAAATCCCATTGTGATCAGAGGGCAGTTTCCATGCTCTGGAATAATGAGCAATGAGCAAGAGCCCCATTTCTCTCCTTTTTGTTTTGGGTGAGATAGAGTGAGTTTCACAGGATAAACATCCATGGATGAGTTGTGATTTGCTTCTCAAATCAGACTACATTATCTTTCCTCACAAATCCCCTTCTCATCCAAACTTCTTTCTCTCTCTTGAACCACTTATCACAACAGATTGAATGTAGAAGCAGATAGGAGAATCCAATTGTCTTTTATTAAACCAAGATATTAAAGATGTTATTTTTTAACATATTGGTTTTATTAGCTATTTTAAAATAAATTAAGAAATATTTAAAATGTATCAATCTTAATTTCTAATATGATAAATATTGAGAGATAACTCTCCCTATCCCCCACAAACTTTTTGAGATTCTGAATTGTGGAGATCTCTTTATCATCTCTGATAATCTGATGACAGTTTAGTTGATAAGGAAATAAGGACAGGACAAGGGAAATGTCTTTTACTTCATGCTTCCAGCTCTGGCTCCAGGAGCATGGAGTTTATTATATATATATTTCAAGACTCATTTCACACAAAAGAATCCCCCCGAAACTTTGCAGATGCGCAGAAGTTACAAATTATGTCACATCAAAACACAAAACATTGGCTTCAGAATAGACCAAGGCCAAGGCTGAATTTTGACTAGGTTCTTATCAGAAAGCCAAGTTGGGGAGTATCTTGGCCTTAGTTATAACAGGCAGTAGCATTCCTTGCTGTGTTAACAGTGTTAACCCTTTAAATTCAGGTTTGATAGGAACTTAAAGCTTTTCAGTAAGGCCATAATACTTTTCAAGAAGAAATCACAAGGATCACAAAAGGGGTCAAAAGAGGAGTCTCAGATTTTTATCTATTCTCTTATTGGCTTCCCACACTGAATTATTTTTAAGAGTGTAAAGATGTCCTGAGACCATAAAGTTGAGAACCTTTGCTCTATGCAATATCAAAGTGATTTTCCTAAAGTGGAAAGTCTGAGTCTAGCTATGGAATTTCCTTACCATATATAAACTTCAGGGACTCCATATTTACTCTAAGATCATACGATTTCATTTTTATTTTATACTTCTATTTTTATGTATAGTTTGTATTATACATTTGTGAATATTTTAATGAATATTTTGTAATGTACATAATTTTAGTATAATAGTGCACATATAACTTATAAATACATAAATATAGACACAAGAGAGATATATTTGTCCAAGGTGCTCCATCAAAAACATTTAGAAACCCATGTTTTTAGAAATTCTTTTGAGAAATCAGCTTAGATACCTGGGTTCTTCCTGATTTTTATCTATTGTGGGCAGTCAACCTGAGAGTGGGAAAAAGGTTGATGCCTTCATAGAACTGTTGGCAGCTGTTGCCATCTAAGTTTTGCAGCTCAACTTCTTTCCTCTGATTGTACTAATGGGACCCTCTTGAGCTGTATTCCTTTTTACAATCTCTGGAAAAAGAACCATACTGATATTTCCTCCGAACGTTTGGAAATCATTTCCCCTAAAGACTATGGGTGGGGATTTGATTGAGCTCCCTGCCTTGACTATTATGAAAAATCTAAAATGACATTCTTGTTTTCTTCCAAGCTTCCCATTACTTCCACTTCACCAACCAGCTTGTCCTTGTTGATCATAATTAAATGCAAGAATAGCTGCCCTGTGGAGTGCTCCAGGGCCCTTGTCCTCGACTCTGTTATATTAAAGATTTTTTTAATGATATGGATGAAGACAGAGATGGCATGCTTGTCAAGATACAAGAAATCTTGACAGTCTAGAATGATGAGTTATATCTAATAAGAAGAAATTTAATGGAGAAAAATATAAAGTACTATACTTGGGTAGAAAAAAATAGACTGCTCAAGTATAACATGGAGTCAATGTGGCTAAAAAGCAATTCATATGAAGAAGATGTTAAAGTTTTTTGAGTGTACTACGAGCATAGCATGAATCCAACATGATATAGTGGCCAAAAAAAGCTAATTGGATTTATGAATGCATTTGTTGTTGTTCAGTATGTCCAACTTTCTGTGATCTCATTTGGAGTTTTCTTGACAAAGAAACTGTAGTTGTTTTCCATGTACTTCTGCAGCTCATTTTTGTTTTTGTTTTTGTTTTTGTTTTATTTCTATTTTTATTTTGAAGATTTTCTTCTAGTTACATATTTCATGCTCTTTCCCTCTCCCCCAAACTCCATTATCCCCCCTTAGCCAACACACAATTCCACTGGGTTTTACATGTATTATTGGTCAAGACCTAATTCCATATTATTGACAGTTGGACTAGAGTTATCATTTAGTGTCTAAATCCCCAATAATATCTCCAACAACCCATGTGTTCAAGCAGTTGTTTATCTTCTGTTTTTCTACTCCCACTGTTCTTCCTCTGAATGTGGCTAGTTTTCTTTCTCTTAAGTCCCTCAGCCTTACTCTGGATCCTTGCATTGCTGCTAATAGAGAAGTTCATTATGTTCAATTGTACCACAGTGTATCAGTCTCTGTGTACATTGTTCTCCTTGTTCTGCTCCTTTCACTCTGCATCAATTCCTGGAGGTCATTCCAGTTCACATGGAATTCCTCCAGTTCATTATTCCTTTGCCCACAATAGTATTCTATCAACAACAGATACCACAATTTCTTCAGCCATTCCCCAATCGAGGGACATTCTCTCATTTTCCATTTTTTTGCCACCACAAAGAGCGCAGCTATAAATATTTTTAACAAGTCTTTTTCCTTATTATCTCTTTGGGATATAATCCAAGTAGTGTTATGGCTGGATCAAAAGACAGATAGTCTTTTAAAGTCCTTTATGCATAGTTCCAAATTGCCCTCCAGAATGGTTGGATCAATTCACAACTTCACCAGCAATGCATTAATGTCCCAATTTTGCCACATCCCCTCCAGCATTCATTCCTCTCCCTTGTTGTCATTTTAGCCAATCTGCTAGTTGTAAGTGGTACCTCAAAGTTGTTTTTATTTGCATTTCTCTAATTATTAGAGATTTAGAACACTTTCTCATGTGCTTATTGATAGTTTTGATTTATTTATCTGAGAATTGCCTATTCGTGTCTCTTGCCCATTTATCAATTGGGAGAATAAACTAATTTTTAAAAAGGAACACCATTATTCTTTTAATCATTCAAACCTTTTTGTGAAGAGACCATATTATTCTATAAATAGCATTCATCATGTTATCTTGGTTGCATGTTATGCAGCACATTGGGATTGACATGAAACACTTGCCCAAGCTATGTCCAATATGCAGGAACAGATTCTGATTGTGATGACCATAATATAGTCAAGTGGAGTCCATATGGCATAACTTGCCAAAGGCTCCTACTTTTCCATGACATTTTACCAAGAAATCTTGGTTACGGCCAAGTAGATATCCATCTTGGTATTGCAGAGTTAATTTAATGGCATGGAGACATTCCTTGAAACATTTCAATGAATTCTAGCTCAAACATTTTCTTCAATTGTCATATCTCAGTACTTACTCTTTGAGGTACACAAGTGATCTAACCCACTTGTTCCCAAGAGTTGTTTTGTATTTAATTCAGTTGTTTAAATAGTTTTTGAATAGAAGCTATGTTAGAAATCATCATCATCATCATCATCATCATCATCATCATCCTCTTGAAGTGTTTAGTTGAAGGAATAACTGAAAATTACTTAGAGTTTACTAAATTGGATTGTTTCCATGTGATTATCCAAACTAATTTGCTAGCTTTTCCAATATTAAGTATATTGTTAGCTAGTATATAATAAAAATGATAATAATTTCATAGCATTTAGATAGCATTTTAAGACTGAAAAAGCACTTTATAAATATTTATCTTAGTCCTGAAAAATAGGTGCTATTGTTATCTTTATTTTACATATGAGGAAACTGAGATGGACAGAATTAAATGATATACCTAGCATCACAAAGCTAATAAGAGTCTGAGGCTATATTTGAACTCAGGCCTTCCTGGCTCCAGGTTCGCTAACTATCCTCATGCTATCTAAGTGCAATACAATCAATGACAATAACTACTATAATATGAATCTGTGATGTTTAGAGGCCTGATGGTATAATGGAAAATTACCTGCATCTAAAGTCAAAGGATGAGTATTTTAATTCCATTTTTGCTATTATCTGGTTATTTGTCCTTGGGAAAATCACTACCTAACTTCAATTCCCTCATTTATAAAATTACCATTATGATGCAGCAGTAGAAAATGTATAACATTTGGAGTCAGAGAATTATTGGTTCAAATCCCAGCTATTTTACTTCTGTGACTATGGGCAAGGCATTAAATTTTTCTGAACTCTAGTTTCTTCATGTGTAAAATGAAGGGATAGGGCAAGAGAGTTCCAAAATCCTAATAGCAGTAACTTTTTGGTCCCAGATACATGGGTAGAGTCTCCTACATTCCCACCTATCCCACCATCCACACCAGGACTGGCTATGATTGCCTCAGGTTAATGGAAGTTACATGTGTTAATTCATAGCTTCCTCATGTACTCAACCCAAAGGGACAATTCTTGATAGTTGTCTTTCCTAGCCAAATGATGGCAGTAGGAGGGACAGTGATGAAGCATCCTAAAGAAAACATAGAAATAAATATGTACTTTTGGCCTTGTTACTTGAAAAGATTGTTCTTTTTTTTTTCTTTTTTAAAATTTTTTAAACATTTATTAATATTCATTTTTAACATGGTTACATGATTCATGCTCCTACTTTCCCCTTCACCCCGCTCCCCCCCGCTTTCCCACCACCCATGCCGATGCACATTTTCACTGGTTTTAACATGTGTCATTGATCAAGACCTATTACCAAATTGTTGATAGTTGCATTGGTGTCGTAGTTTCGAGTCTACATCCCCAATCATGTCCACCTCAACCCATGCTTTCAAGCAGTTGTTTTTCTTATGTGTTTCCTCTCCTGCAGTCCTTCCTCTGAATGTGGGTAGTGTTCTTTACCATAAATCCCTCAGAACTGTCCTGTGTCATTGCATGGCTGCTGGTACAGAAGTCCATTACATTCGATTTTACCATAGTATATCAGTCTCTGTATACAATGTTCTTCTGGCTCTGCTCCTTTTGCTCTGCATCAATTCCTGGAGGTCTTTCCAGTTCACATGGAATTCCTCCAGTTTATTATTCCTTTGAGCACAATAGTATTCCATCACCAGCATATACCACAATTTGTTCAGCCATTCCCCAATTGAAGGATATACCCTCCTTTTCCAGTTCTTTGCCACCACAAAAAGCGCAGCTATAAATATTTTCGTACAAGTCTGTTTATCTATGATTTCTTTGGGGTACAAACCCAACAATGGTATGGCTGGATCAAAGGGCAGGCATTCTTTTATAGCCCTTTGAGCATGATTCCAAATTGCCAGCCAGAATGGTTGGATAAGTTCACAACTCCACCAGCAATGCATCAATGTCCCAATTTTGCCACATCCCCTCCAGCATTCATTCCTCTCCCCTTCTTTCATTTTAGCCAATCTGCTAGGTGTGAGGTGATACCTCAGAGTTGTTTTGATTTGCATTTCTCTAATTATTAGAGATTTAGAACACTTTCTCATGTGCTTATTGATACTTTTGATTTTTTTATCTGAAAATTGCCTATTCATGTCTCTTGCCCATTTATCAATTGGGGAATGGCCTTTCTGCAGCTCATTTTACAGATGAGGAAACTGAAGCAAACAGAAAGTTAAGTGACTTGCCCAAGGTCACACAAATAGTGTCTGAGGCCAGATTTGAATGCAGGTCTTCCTGGTTCTAGGTTCTGTGCTCCATCTTTAGCAGCACCACCAAGCAGCCCACAAGAATGCATTAGCAGATGTGTAATACCCAGAATGGGGGTATTATTATATTGTCTTTATTTTGATAGTCTTTATTTATACTCTGCCCTTGCCAGCCAGACCAGGTCTGAGGTACTGTGACCACTTTTGGGTGCTATGATTTAGACAGGATGTTGATGTCCTAAAGCATGTCTAGAGGAGAGCACCTAGGATGACAAAGGGATTTAAAGCCAGGCCATGTGAGGATCAATGGAAGGAAAATGAGTTTATAATGGTAGGTTTAGGGGAGACATAATTACTTGATAACACTTGTTTCAAAAGCCTTTCTACAGAGGCTACAGACAGTTACTGTTTCTGTAAGAATCAATAAAGATTGGAGAGGAACCCTTTAATTGTCAGTTTCTGACAGGGATTCTTAACTTTTTTTTTCTTCTTGATAGATCCCTTTGGCCATTAGGTGAAGCCTATTCTCAATTCAGTCTCAGGCCCTTTCTTAGACTAATTTGTTTAAAAGCATAAAATAAAACATAGGAGCACAAAGAAACCAGTAATATTGACATTGTTAACAAAACATTTTTTGCAAACAAACAAATAAGTTTACAGATTTCAGATTACAAATTTCAGGTGTTTGATATCACTTTGCAGAGAATAAGGAAAATTAAAAATGAAGGTCTGAGAAAAGCTGAAGACAGAATGAGGATGAGCAAAACCTTTCTTGGGAGAGCTATTCTAACTGTATTGTGAGAAATCATCAAGAAGATTATTCCAAGAGAATTCTAGAAAGAGACTAGAGTTTTGGCTTGAGAGAAACTGTAGAGAAAACAAATATGATGAGGAAAAACTTTCTTTTTTCTGATGGAATTGATTTAATCTATCTTGTATAGATGATGAAGGAAATTCTTGAGAAGAAAATAAACTGAAGTAAATTGAACTCCACAGAATTTCTTAGTGGCTGAAGCAACTCTGGATGTGATCATCCTTGTAGCTAAAGTATTATAAATAATGAATTATGTCTTTGTGTTGTAATTTATTACATTATTAATAAGTTATATAGCCAATAGTTTTGGTATTGATTTAATTTTAGGAGATTAGGGGTTTTGATATATGGAACAATATGAGCAGCTACCTGTGGGAAAAGAGGTATCTCCATTTTATTAAATAGTATTTAATAATAAAGTCACAGTTGACAAATTATTGATGCTAAAGTAATGATTAATAATTTACAAAGTCACATTTAATACTTTAATTATATTTAATAAACTGTGGGGATCTGGGTTTGTTGATTGATTAGTGAGAGAGAAGAGAATTCCAAAAGCATTTAGAAATATTCAAACATATCCCCACATTGCCCTAGAACTTGGGATGATGGGAATAAATATAGTATTGAGTAACAGGCTGATAGGTGACCACCCTCCATAGGTTACATGTAACCCTGTTAGAGGTGGTATACAGAACCCTAGAGGTGCCTAGATTCAGGAAGATATGATTTCAGATCTGCCCTAGACACTTAGTAACTGTGTATCCTCAACTTCCTCAACTGTAAAATGTTGATAATAAGAGCACCGGCCTCACAAGGGTGTTGCGAGGATAAAATGAGATAATATTTAGAAAGTTCCTAACACATAGTAGGCACTTAATAAATGTTTTCTTTTTTCCCTCTTACTTTCTTTCCTTCTTCCTTTTTCCCCCTTTCTCTTCCTTCCATCCTCCTCCCTCCATTCCTGCTTTCATCTTTTCTTTCCTTCCAAACTATGAATCAGAATAATTGGATTCTAATCCTATGTTCTGCCCTTTACCCAGAAATGTAGTATAATCTTGAAAAAGGTCAGTTAGCCCCCTCGAGTCTGGATTTCCTTATTTGTAAAATGAGAACATTGAATTACACAATTTATAAATCTGAGAGGAAGTGTAGCACAATGGAAAGCACATGAAATCTTGGGAGAGAAGACTGAGGTTTAAGTCCAAGTTCTACAATTTATTACCTCTGTGACCTTATATGAATTCCTTCTTTTGGGTTCAGTTTCCTTATCTGTGTAATAGGATTGGTAGACTAGATGATTGCTTAAAACTCTGAATCTATGATCCCTTCCATTTTTAATAGTCTAGGATGTTATAAAAATAAAGAAACTTGATGTGATCAGGACTACTTTCCATTTGTTCATGGGAGATTATTTATCCCAATAATGCCTTATATTTAAATAGTGCTTTAAACTCTTTTCTTCTCAGGCGCTTTCTTATCCATTTATCTCATTTGGTCTTCTCAACAACCCAACCATTTAGTAAAATATTATGATGCCTACTTGACAGATAAAGAGACTTTCTTAGGACCTCATAGAGCCAGTCCTAGAAATTTGGTCTCCTGACTCTTAGCTCAGTATTCTCTTCACCATTTTATTATGTATCCCCTTGCATAATTTTTGAATTCCATTGTCTACCCTTTTCTCCTCCTTGTTATATCACTGGCATTTTAGAATTTATGGTTTTTAAGAACCAAAACATAGCTGCTTTTGTTTTGTTTTGCTCAGTGCCTTATTAACTTACTAAGTGCCTATACTTAATTAATATAATTTTGAATTAAATTGAATTCCATACATAAAGACAAAGAGAAGAGGTGAAATTCAAATTATGATTTGGTTTTCTTATTTCCAAATTCACATAGAAACTATTGGCTAAAATGAAATTTCAAAATGCCTAAAGATGTCCACCTTCATCTCTGCTATCTGTATAAATGATAATAAGTCAGTTTCTAAGTGTTGGTATCCAGTGATAGGCAAACTACCACCTGTGGGCCAGATGCAGCCCTCTGAAATGTTCTATCCAGCTGTGGGACATCATTCCTAATCTGATGAATACAATGAGTAGGATACAATACAATGAAACTTGGAAAGAGTTGCCTTAGAAACAGACTGACAGATGACCATTTTCTTTCCTTTGGCCCCCTCTTTAAAAAGTTTGCCCATCACTGGTATAGGCAAAATGCAAGTAGTCATAGAGGCAGTGAAGGCACAGGCCTGATTTGATGGGTCTACTATTTCAATGTCTTAAATTTCCACCTCTATTGTGTAAGTAGTAATTAACTTATAAACAATTATGTTTCCAGAATTTGTTTGTAAGTAATTGTTTGTAACCCAGAATATGTTTTCCCATAGAGACAGTGTTATAAAAGGTGATTATCTCCTAAGCCAACCAACAAATGTCTATGTAACCATAATGTGATTAAACTATGGTACTCATTTATGATCCTATTGTGAATTCTATGTTATGTAAGTATTATAGAACAGAAGAGGAATTTCCTCTGCTTTCCCTAGGCACAGAGCTAGTCCTAGGCAATGTTTTGAAATACAGGAATCTCTTGGGCAGGATTACCCTCCTAAATGGACTTGTTACCCTGTAGGGATGGCTGAGTTAACAGGATATAATGGAAACCATGTAGGGTGTCTATACTAAAAAGGGTAGGGCACACTAGCTTCTACACTCTAAAGACCTAAAGTTTTCAAGAAGTAGCTTGAGTTCAGACAAAGCATCAGTTCCAAGGCACTCTATCTCTAAATGTCTCCAGTCTCATACCTTTGAATTCTGTGGTTGGAACTGGTTTCGGTACTGATCTTAATCCTTGGATGTCAATGCCCCATGGTCATTCTAGTTACAGAATTTGTTCAGACTAGGTTGCCTTTCCCTCACCTTTGCTTTAGGAGTCTTTTGGGTAACACTGGAACCACAGTGCCATTTCCTGGACATCTCCAAGTCGTGCTTCCTTTGTTTTAATCTCCATCTTAGTTTCCTCTTATGTGAACTTGGATTCCTGCACTTGGGGACCCTGGGTTCTAGCTGGTGACCTTAACTTACCCCATCCCCAGGTAATTATACTACTCCTAAGCTACTTCCAAGTCATGATACTACACATATACCCTTTGCCAGACTTTTGCTCCACCTTGTTATAAGGAAAGAGAGCATATGAGCAGGACCTGAAAAAAAAATATGCAGAGGCAGGAAAGGTTCTGGAATTCTTCAGAAGTGACTGAGCTGTCTTCTAACAGACAGTTAAGCCTAGAGGCTGAGTCTGAGTCTTGTCTCCTGGGGTGGACCTAGTGAGCTTGACTTCTCTCCTGTGGCTTTCCTTCTGTTATATCTTCTCATCATACCTGTTCCTATGGTTATCCTGTTTCCTGCTGGCTGAGTGATACATCTACAGAGTTTCTTGAACCATCTAAGACATCTGTTCATGAGAACCTCTCCCTGAACCCTGTTCCTGCTTAGCTTCTAACCTTAATACCTCTGTTACCATCCAAGGCAGGATTTGGGTTAGAGGAGTTTATTTATATTAGGGACTGGGACTTCAGGTAAATAGGTAAAGGACAATGTAGTTGAAATCTCTCTGAAGGCTTCTCATGAGGAAACAACTGTAGATTTGTTGGGGAGGGTTAGTTAGTGAATATTAGATAAGGTTATCCAAGTTCCCTTTCCTACCTTCCCTTACTTTAATAAACCAAACCAACCCTGTGTTTGTTACCTCTGCTTGGATTATATTTGTTAGCCTGTCACCTATATCCCGTTGGCCTTCCCAAACCCTGTGTTATCTTCTGTTACTGGCCCTGAGTAATCATCTGGACCTATTCTTTGAACCTACCAATATCCCATTCATACCACCCTGGTATTTCAGTTACTTATTTCAACCTCTAATTTTCAATGTGTTCTTTCTCCTTTTAGAATGTAGACTCTTCTGGAGGCACAGAGTATGACTTAAGTGGTTTTTATTTATTCATTTTAAACATTTCTTTGAAGGGCTGAGGAAATAAATAGCTGTCTTGTACATGATATGCTTTGTACCATGAGTACCTTTCTAGAAGGGATTATGTTAATTCCTTTTGGGGAAACCCCCCCCAAATTAACCAAACCTAAACTTTCAAAGACCATCCCTTAAGTAATAATCTTGACTGAGAATATAATGGGCCAGAGACTATTTAAAAATTCTTACTCCTCTTTTAGGTAGTTAGATTCACTTAGGACTTAACTTGGTCTGTGTGATCATAGAACTGGGTGTCTCTGATAGGGGAAGGCATCTTAACTCCTTGGATCTTTGAATCTATTGCTTGTACAATTGAATAACTAGAGATGTCAACTTGCTGGGGGGAGGAAAGAAATATATAGGAATAAAAATAATGTAAAACAAGATATATCAATAAAATTAGGTAATTTTAAAAAAATTTAATTCCCTTGAACCAAATTGAAAAGAATCTTCAGAATCCTTGTGATCTGGGAAAATAAAATCAACAGAGTCCCAGATTCTAGTATGTGTGTATGCAAAGGCTCAATTGACCTGAAGGCCAGCTATTGCCTTCTCTCCAGCTGGCACAGTTAGATTTAGGTTTTCTGGGTCCTGGCCCCTCATTTCTCATTCCTTATTAGGCTTCTCAGAAAATACTTTTATTTCAGTGATCCAGATCATACCACTGCTTTCCCCCAAGGGAAATAGGGCAGTCTCTGATTAGTGCCACATCAGATCTTCGTCTAAAATTCTATTTAGTTTTTAGGCCCTGCATGGCTTGGGGCCTCGGATTGGACTGTGTAGTTTGTCACATGTCTGAGTTACCAGCCTAACTGTGGAACTGGAGAGAGTGAAGTGTGGGGAGGGTGCCCCATGCTATTCTCTACTGGAATTGTCCCTCTCTGATGGCTGCTTTCCCTGCCTGACATTGTCTCTCTTTGGGAATTGTTTCTTCCTCTTTTGCCCCTGCAGTGATGTTCTAGCTCCAATTTGGAAAGGAACAGTCAGGAAAATGTACATTAGGGATGTTTTTCTGTCTTAGTTGCTGGTAGTTTTGTTGAATGTGAAGGGATTTTACATTTGTGAGAAAATTTTTGACAGTCTTAGGGCTTTAAACTAAAAGGTCATGACTGTGTACCCTCTCCTCATGAAGAGAAGATGGCACGAAGCTGAAGCCAAAAGCTGGAAGTAGAAGCTCCAGGACTGTGGTCCTGGAGGGGGCCAGCAGTGACCACAAAGACAACTGAGCAATGTCCTGCAGAGATTACACATCCTGTGGAGACTTCATGGCATCTAAGGTCCCTCTCAGCGCTAAATCAGTGATCCTATTATAATAAGGTTATAGGGTCTGTAAAGCTTATTTGTAGGTCATCTTTCAATCTGCTACTTGATTCATTCTAATATTTAATCTAATCATTCTAAATGCTAGGGTCATTGAGGAGGTTTATTTCTTCTTTTGCTCATTAATTAGTAAATTACAACCTCTTTTTCATTAATTAATCAATTACTCTCAAGTCCTCACTTCAGTTTATAAAATATCTTTTATTTGATAAATTAAAATATCAGTTAATTTTTAAATTCAAGATATTTCTTTCCCCATAAGCAACTGTTTAGTTTCGAAACAACTAATCTCCTAGGATTCATTCAATATTAAAACTTTAGGATAAACAATTTATTAACAGTGTATCCAATAATTACACAAAGAAATAACTATTTGCAATATTTTAATTGTGAGAATCATTACAATTAGAGTCATTGCTAACTATCATTTTAATTGCAGAAGAACTCCTTCACTTCACTGGAAACATTTGTAGCATTCATTTTATTCAAGATACCAAGCAAGATCTCTTCTCAAGAATACATTTCTTTCTTTCATCATTTCATTTACAATCATGTCAGACTCTGTAATCGCATTTGGGATTTTCTTGGCAAAGGTACTGGAGTGGTTTACTATTTCCTTCTCCAGTTCATTTTACAGATAAGGAACCTGAGAAAAACACGGTTAATTGACTTGCCCAGGGTCATACAACTGGAAAGTGTCTGAGTGAACTCAGTAAGAGGAGTCTTCCTGACTCTTGGCCTGGCACTATTCACTCCATCACTTAGCTCTTTACAAAAGAATAATCTTTGAACCTGACTCCTTTTTACCTTTTCAGTCTCCTTATGCTTTCCTCCTCTCCGTGTACTTTGTGACCCAGATCCATGGTTTATCTTTAGTTTATCCCTGTATATAGCTTATTTGTACATAGTTGTTTGCTTGTCTGGCTCCACTGGACTGTGTGTTTATTGAGAGCAAAGACTATATTTTTGTAACCCCAGTGCTTAACACAATCTTGCACATATTAGATGCTTAATAAAGACGTGTGGATATGTTGAGAATGTAAAGGTTAAAATGGTTACATTGAGAAATAAAATCTCTCCCATCTCCTTTCTCTCTGTCTTTTTCTTTGAGCTTCTTTCCAACAAAGATAGGAAAAGTTTCCTCATTTTCTTTCAAGCCATCACTCTGAAGAGTATCATTTTTTTGTGTTAGTGTTTTAAAAAATATATAATATATAAGTTGTAACATAATAATATAATATGCATTTGTTATAAATATGCTTATCCTAGAGAAACTATATCCAAAGATCTATGCCTCATTCTTTCCCTCCCTCCCACCTTTTACTGTTTCTCCCTAAAATAGCAGTTAAAACACTGTTTTTGCTTTAATGGGGTTCTGGCACATTCTCAGAGTGCCTCATGAATCTCCACATGGAGAACAGCTGCTTCCAAGAGAATTGTGATGACGTGTAACGGAAACGGCTAGGAGAGAAAGATTGGATCATTTGTAGACCTTCTGTAACTTGTTAGGGGAAGGCTCTTTGATTGGCTACAGAGGTATTAAAAAAGGTCAGGCAGCTTCAACCCCTTCCTCTTGACCTTAGCACATTTGGGGAGCTCGGCAACCAGTGAAGAAAATGAAGTATGACCTTAGAGTCCAGAGGGCACCTTGGCATCCTGTCATTCAGGTTTGCAGATAATAATACATTAATGCCTGGAATTTTGAAGATAACGGGACCTTCCTCAGTGTCCTGTTGTTCTCGAGCTTTGGTTTTGCAGCACTAGTGGCCTGAGGAGCAAAGGGCAACCTTTGGGACTGCCTGAGATGCAGGCTTAACCAGCAGTCATATTGCATCTGGACATGAACTTGATGAAACCAATGTTATGTAGGAACTGAGCTAATTTTAAAGCCTTCTCCCTTAGAGGCTGAGGTGACATAAGGGGAAATATTCTCAAGAACTATTGGGGGAATTGTTTAAATGTTCTTGCCATATCTTTGAAGTAAAGATTCCTATTGCCTGATATTAAGAGGAATGGAATTGGAGTCACTGGAGCTTTTAAAATGGGGTGGAATGTAGCTAAAGGGCGCTTGAGCCAATGATAAAGAAAAGAATAAATAGCTACTAACACTTCTGGCCACCTAAAAACCCTGAGGAGGTGATGTTACAGGTCTGGCTCTTGAATAGAGGGCCAAAACATATACATTGCAATAATAAGAAAGATTTTTCTCCTTATTTTCTCTCTCTTTTCTTTCTCTACGAAGTCTTCATAGATTCTCATAGTTCAAAGATAAATTCACATTTTTCTCCAGATGGAAAAGCACTTCATTGAATGAGAATTATAGATGTAATTCTTCATTTCTTTCTTTCTTCAAAAGGTCATAGCAACTTCCATAGTTGCTACAGGGGAGGCTGTTGAAATGGATTATATTCTTACTCTATGAACTATACTATATATTGGGATTATGCACCTGTTGGGAAATAGCATGATAACTTTACTGGGTTATGTATGTAGTTTTGCAGTATTGGAGGCTAAAGTTACCCTTCCAGCTATCCATCCTTTCTCATATGCATGCCTATGTGTGTTCAATACGTATCTAGCTTCTTCCCACTAATGACACCATGTGTTCTACTGCTTTATTAGGAAATGTATTGTTGGTATTTTTCTTTCTATGCTATTTTACTAAATTATTTTGCTTTGAACTAATTGTGTCCTCTAGCTGACTATGAAAGGTAAACAATCTGTGAAGTTCACAAGTTATGGTTTTGAGTGAATGTAAATTCATCCACTATTCTGAGCCCTGAGTTAACCTTGTCTAGGGCAGCCACTCTAATAGCAAGCACTCTATTGCTTCAATTGATGCTTCAAGCATCATCAGGGAAATGGGAAATACATGTAATTTCACTTAAACAATAAAGAATTATGTTTATGATTTTATGTATAAGTATTTGCTATTTTTCTTTTGCCTTTTGAATTATTGTTTTTGTTGATGTCATTTCTAAGTTTAAAATAAAAAACTTTTAAGTAATATATCAATTCTCCCCTGAAAATGTTGTCAGATTGCCATTTTGTATTAATCTAGGTAGGAAAGATAGAAACTAGCAACATGCCAGCAAAGACAGTTATGTATGACATTAGAATTTATGAGATTTTGTTCTGTTTGAGGTGATTAAAATAGTAGATAAAAATGATTAAATTGCTAATGGCAGGGAAGAAAGAACCTTCCAGTTACTGGCCCTTTTGTCAGTTTAGTGAGAGTTCCAATAGTGAGCTATGGTTTATAGGAAATAAAATTAATTGTAATAATACCTTTACTTAAGATTTCATCAAATAACGCTTCAGATTGTCCTCCTAAGATAATATTATGGCACCATCAGAGTAATATCACTTCTAGAGTCAACTCAACTCCATTACTGATTTCACCAGAAACTTCTGTTGTATCTTAAAAGCACACATTGATTTTCTTTTTGTTGTTGTTGCTGTTAGAAACTTCACCTGCCAGATTATACTGATTTCCTGCACTGTCCTTGGTCAAAAGAAAGTTCAGAGTTCTTTTATGTGAGGATATGTTTTTCCTCTTTTTTATTTGCCTTTTTTAAGCTTTTTATTTATGAAGACTATCTGGAATGGGATATGTTGTAGAGATATTTAAAGTAACACTAGCTAACCTTGGCACAATGACCTTCATCTTCAGGGACCTTTATCGATATGCAGGAAGTCAGAAAGCATCTTGCAAAGATAGTGAGTGATATATGGGATTCTGATGGGTGTTTTCAGTTTTCTAGAGACATTTAGTAGCTCTTCCCCAAACCCCTCCAAGAGTAGCAAAAAGCATTGAAATGTCACATTGCTCATACTTTCGTACCCTCCTTGTGCTTTGGAAAGAGGCTTCCATGGACTGTTTCATAGACAGGTTGCTATAAATTTGCACATAATCATGCAAATAATATTATGATAAGGGAAGTGGCAGATTAATTTGGCAAGTGGGGAGAAAGACTACAGTAAAGGCAGAAGCATACAGTGCCTACTATATTCTAGCCACTGTGCTGAATGCTTTATAAGATTGACTCATTTGATCCTTACAACAATCTTGTTATATGCTACTGTGAATCTATCCCAAATACATTAAATGAGGGCTATTTGTTTTTCAACAACAAAATATGGGGCTAAGTATTGGTCTTTCTTATCAACAAATTAGTAAAATCCACAAAGAATTCCAAAAGTGCAGTATAAAGTCCAGGGGCCATTTTAATCTCCTTGAAACTAATCATTAACCAGAAGCTCTAGCAAATGGTCTGGATTTCTCTTCCTTCTTATGGCATTTAAAATGTAATTCTTAGTCCACTAAGCAAGGACACTGAATTAAGAAACTCAGAAGGTTTTCCCTGGATAAGATATGGTTTTTCTTTCTCATGGAGCGTCATTGTTTTCATAACTGTTTCTCCATTTTACTCACCCTCTTGCCTTCCAGTACTGAGATTCATGTCCAAGTTCTGTTTCTTCTTTACTTGTTGGGACTTTTTCTTAGATAGTTATTTTCCAGATTCCCTTTCATTATCTATTGAGTTAGGAATAGGATAGATATTTCATTGATACAGGGAATTTCTGGATGAGGAAATTCCATTGGAACTTTCATTGCCTCTTATAGTTTCAGATTGTTTCTTAGATTGCAGAGTAGACAACATCTCAAATCTCATCCCACTTGCAGGGCAAAACAAATAAAAATACAATGTAATAAGAAAAAAGTTAATTTGTGGTCTATTTGAGTTTGACACCAGTGAGTTAGAACACTGAGAACTTAAATGATTATCCCCAGGTCACAGAGCTATTATGGTTTAGAGGTGTAAATTGAACCAGGTCTTCCTGACATAAGACCACTATGCTTACTAAATTATGGATATAAAAACTTAACATATAAAACCAGCATTAGATATTTATTGAGTACCCATTCTGTTGTCAGCATTGTGCTAGGCACAGTATGAGTGTTATGAAAGGAAGTGAAAGTATATCAAATTATGACTGAAGATAGCCCCTGCACCCAAGAAGCTGATAGTGTAGTTAGAAAAGCATATCATATCTTATAGTGTAGTTAGAAAAGCAATACTCATCATATTATTAGAAAAGCAATACACATCATATGATGAGTTCATATGATGAGTATTGCTTTTCTAACTACACTATAAGATATGATAAAATTAAGGCAAAATCATGTATTATAAACTATCAATGCCATAGGAGATGATATGTTAGAGATCATGAAGGGCAGGAATAGTAAACTCTTGAAAGCTAAGTAGAATTTGGATAATAAATGGAGCTTATCAGGAATATATGTTTAATTAATTTTACTTGATTATGACATCTGTATATATTTATTTTAATACTATAAATTTCAATTATATTATTCATTAAGTATCTGCTACATACCGTGGACTTTGCTAAGCACTGGGTAAACAAACAAAGGCAGTCCCTGCCCCAAGTTGTTCACAATTGAATGGGGTAGACAATATACAACAATACTCTACAAACAAGCTATATACAGGATAAATAAGAAATAATTAATAGAGTGATGACAGTAGAATTAAGAGGAACTGGCAAAAGCTTACCGTAGAAGGTAGGATTTTAGATGGAGGGTAATATGTGTGTGATATAGTCAGGTTTGTACTTTAGGAAAATTACTCTGGCAGTTGAATAGAAGATAGACTGGAATAGGAAAAAACTTGTAGCAGAAAGACCAATCAGGAGGCCATTTCAATAGTACAGGTGTGAAGAGATAAGGGTCTATAATAGCAGTATCAAGACAATATCAGAGGATAAAATGGAACATATTCAAGAGTAAGGTGAAACTGAGAAACTTAGGCAACATATGAATATTGGTAGTGAGAGATAATGAGGAGTCAAATATGACAGCTAGACTGTAAGCCTGAGAGACTTTGAGGAAAGTGGTACCCTCAAAATAAATAGTGAAGTTTGGAAGGAGGAAGGGTTTGGGGAAGGTAAGATAACAAGTTCAGTTTTTGAACTTGTTGAGTTTAAGATTTCTGTAGGACATCCAGTTTGAGACATCTAATAGGTAATTGGAGTTTAGCAGAGAGATTAGGAATGAATATGTAGGTTTAAAAATCATCCACATGGAGATGATCATTGAATCCTAGGGATCTGATGAAATCACTATGCAAAATAGTATAGAAGTAAAAGAGAAGGCCCTAAGTAAATGCCCATAGATACCTATGGTTATAGAGTGTGACCTAGATGAAGACCCAATAAAGGAGAATGAGGAATAGTCAGGTAGAGGAAGAAATGGGTAAGAACAGTGTCCTGAAAACTTAGAGGGAAGAGTTTCAAGGAAAATAGGGTGATAAGCAGTGTTAAAGACTGCAGATAGGAAAAATGAAATGAAATGGCCATTAGTTTTGCAACTAAGAGATCATTGGTAATTTTGGTGAGTTCAGTTTTAGTTGAATAATGAGTTTGGAAGCCAAACTGTAGAGAGTTAAGAGAATGAGATGAAAGGAAGTAGAGGCACTTATTGTAGATGAACTTCTAAAAGACTTTAGCTACAAAGGGAAACAGATATAGGAGAGACAACATGTTCCCTCCAAGAGGAAAACAATGAGGATAATGGCAGAAATGAATGGATCAAGTAAGGGATTTTTTGAGAATTGGAGAGACATGGGCATGTTCATAGGCAACAGGGAAGCAGCCAGTAGACAAAGAGAAATTGAAGATAAATGAGAGTTGGTATAAAAAAGCAGGAATCTGCTTGTAGTGACAGAATAGATTGGAATACTTGGGTATGTAGAGGGATTTGCTTTGGCAATGAGAAGAGTCACCTGTTAATGTGAGATAGAGGTGAAGACAGAATTAGTGTAAATAGTGGCAGAAGACATCCAAGTGGCATGAGATATGGGAAAAGGGAGAAGACAGAGCTTTCAGTGAATGGCTTCATTTTTTTTTCTGTAAAGTATGAGTTAAGGTCAGCTAAGAGGATAAGGGTAAGGAGAGTCACAGGAGGTTTCAGGAGGAATGAAAAGAGTTGGAAGAGCCTCTGTGATAAGTAGTATAGTGAGTTAATAGGGAGGTAGAAAAAGATTGCTTTGCAGCAATGGGGGCCCAATTGATTTTATATAACACAAATTTGTAGTGGATACAATCAGAATAGTTGCATGATTTTCTCTACCTCTGTTCAGCAATATATTTATAGGAGTGAAGAAAATGGATGGTGGAAATGATCCAAGACTTAGGTATGGCAGAGCACAATTGGCAATACAATAAGAAGAAAAGGACTCAAAATACGGGAAAGTATTGAGTCAAACTAGATCACTAAGAAGTCAAGATGGGGAGAGGAGGAGAGTGTGGCTAGTGCAGGGATGATGGTCTAGGAAAGAACTCAGGGACTCAAGGGATTAGGAGTCACAGTGAGGATAAAGAATAGGGTTTGGAATTCCAAGATAGAGGGGGACATAAATTATGTAAATAAATTATGATCCTAAAACAGAATTTCTGAGTTCATGAATATGGAGATGGTGTATTTGTGGACCAGAGCAAGATTAAGGGTATGACCATCTTTGTGTATGATTGAGGTGGGATGAAGGAGTAGATCCTAGGAAGTGAGTAAATTGAGGTATTGGGAATTTGGAGTATTTGAGGGAATATCAATATATATGTTGAAGTTCCCTATTATGAAGGCAGAAGTTTGGGAAGAAGGATTGTGAGGCAGGTATTGAATTCATTACAGGAAGAAGAGGTGTGTTCTGTTAGTCTATAGCAGTGATGGGCAAACTTTCGAGCTTGGTGTGTCAAAATTTGACCAGAAAACAAGCATAAATCAGGTGGTATGTCACTTTGAGAAAAAAAAACCATAATTTTGTGATATTTATAGTTTAAGAAACAAAAATGTATAAGTGTAATATATAACTACATTTAATAAACCAAAATAGGTAAATTAATATAGGTAGAAGTGTCACCTATAGTTCACAGAGTGTCTATACTACTACACTACAGCAAATGTTTCATCCTTGGCATGCAGCCTCATACTTCTCTGTATGCAGCCGCATGCAGCCATGTGTCATTGAAAATGGCTGTGCATGTCAGTGCTGACACATATGTCATAGGTTTGGCATCACCGGTCTGTATGCAATGGCTTCCAGGATTTTAATTGGAAAGTAGATGTGGATTGCATGAACTTCAAAGAAGGAAAGGTTGGTAGTAAGGGAAGAACATGGAAATGGCAATGGAAAAGAAGAATTCGACTTGTCCATCTCAACCAGTGAATAGAAAGGAGTGAGTGAGTAAAGCCAGTGTTGGAAAGGGTATCCAGGTAGGCTGCCATCAGGAAGGATCCAGGTCTTAGTGGGAATGAAAAGATGTAAGGAAAGGGACAGGAAAAGATTAAAGATGAAAATGAGTTTATTGTCACAGAAGGCAGAGTGGAAGGAATTAGTAGGGTTTGTTGGGACTCTGGGATGAGTAGCATGAGAGGAATAGAATTAAGGAACTATGTAGTGGAGGATAAAGAATAGGGTTTAGCCGATGACCAACAGGACTTCAGAATTATATGAAGGGTATGACCATGTGGCAGTTTGCTAATTATTAATTGAAAATTTTTGAGAGATTTTCAGAGTATAGGACTTAAAGTTAGAGTCCTTTCAGAGCCTTAGGAAGTCCAGGTAAGGGAGCAAGATTATGAAGCAAAAAAGCAGAAGACCAGGCTAGAATCTTGATGAAATGGTACCCCTCTCCTCTCATCTCATCTGGAGAATACTGGTATGATGGAATGGTGCTTCTCACAAATGAAGCTGGAGGCCAGGCAGGAGTTGCATGGGGTATGATGGTAAGGAACCCACCTCTCCACTTCTCATTTCTATGGGAGGCTGGAGTTCAGGCAGGAGACTTATTTATGAAGATCAGATAGGAAGTGCTCAGGGCAAGATGAAAGACATGTCCTCTTTTCTTCCCTCAAGAAGTAGGACATCAGGCAGGAGATATATGAAGCAGGATGGAGGGCTTCCACTTCTCTTTTTCCCACTCCCATCTGAAGGAATTTTAAAAATTGTTCAAGTTATGGAAGCTTTTCAAATGTTTTGGCAGCAAATAGTGATCAAATTATATTTATTAGGCACCAATATGTATTCATTCTGATCTCTTACCTCCCAAATGGAATCACCTTTTTCTCAATCCTTATGTTTCTTGACCTCTTTGTAACCTTTGACCTTGCCTTCAGAATTATTAATTGAAATAACAAGTATAAAGCATTCTCTGCTCTTGAATTCTTTCTGTTTCTGTGATATTGTTCTCTTGGTTGTCTTCCTTCTTGTCTCACTTCTTCTAAGTCTCTGTTGCTGGATCTTCATCAAGATCTTGTACACTAACTGTAGGTATCTTTCAAGACTATTTGGGTCCTCTTCAAATTCTATACTGTTTTTCTTGGGGATCTACTCAGCTCCAGTGGATCTGGTGATCAGCAGGTGATGCCAAGATCTACATAATTAGCCCCAGTCTCTCACCTGAGCTCCAGTCAGCCATCATGTATTTCTTGTTATCTTCCTTTTAGAAACAAACTGAGTCTGTCTGTGTACTCTAGTATTAATTGCCTCTCCTGCTTAAAGTCATTGTTGCCTTGGTAAACAAGGTGGACAGTGGTTGAAACAGCTGTTTGGCTGCTCCAAAGATAAAGGAAAATGGAGGTTGGGAACCACAGGGATACAACTGTGCACAAAAACACCACAGAACACCAAGTGTAGCAAACTGAGTAAAGTTTTTTGTAATGCCCATTTCCACGTTGATTTTACTGATACTGTCTCTATACCCTGACTCATTCTGCATCTCTTTGGCTTGCTACATGGACCCTTTTTTTAAGCCTTATCCTGACACCTTTCCTGCTGTGGTTACTCCTTTAAGGTTTAAGAAACCTTAAGTTCTACTGCCTTGATCCTAGTTATTGACTTTGTACTGTCACATTATGTTTCTCTTCCCTAATTGTGTAAGAACTTCTGGATAAAAGGCTTTAACCATTGCCATGCAACTCCTCAGTTCTTGAAAGATGCTTTCTCAGATCCTGCCTATGGGTAAGATTGGAAAGAACCATATATTATCCATCCTTGCTGCTCATTTGTTGGACCCAAGCTTCTAAAGAGTAAGAATAAAGTCTTTTTAGGATTTAGTTTGTATGTGGAAATTCTTATTTCAAAGAAGCATAACTGTTCACAAATCACATAAATCAGGGAGCACTTATTGGCATTATGAAAGGATTCTTTTCTTTACAAGAAGGTTTGTTATTCATTTCCTTAAAATAGCAGAGTGCCTCCTGGTTCATTTAAAATATGATTCAATTTATAATAGTCATAATACTTTATACTTAAATATCATTGTATATTTTTCAAAATGCTTTTGGGTTATCTCATTGGATTTTTAAAACAATCTGTGTGAAGCTGGTAGAGAAGGTTTTGTCATCTCTCAAAAATGTATAAAATTAAATTCAGAGATATGAAGTCAGTGTGGTCACACAGCTGGAAAATTATAGAGCCAGGAGTAGAACCAAGATCTCCTGATTTTCACTCAGTTCAGCAATCTTTGCCTTACACACCTTATAGCCAAGATCACATCCTGTTACTAAAGTGAGTATACCTCTAGCCCCTAATGCATGAGTACTGATGAATATCATTATATTTTGTTGCTAAAGTAAATAACTTAGAGGGTATAAACACATTGTAAGAATACCTTTATGTATTGCATTGTGTTAGAAAATTAGAAGCTTTATATCTCTGAGGACATCTTACCTACTATGATGCTGCAACACAATCCTTTGGCAAACATATTGTTCATCCTTCATTTTTGAAGAGGACCAAAGACATCATGGGGTGATGTCTTGACTTTTGCATGGATTTAATGAATCAGAGTTGCACAAAGTTCTCAACCTTTCTTTTCCAGTGGCAAGATGAAAGTCAGGATGATTGGTGGTGATGGCCCTGGATGTAGAGGATGACCTTGTCACCTTTAATATCCAACCAAATCAAATTTCATAATTTATTTATGAAAATAAATTGTTCTCATTTGCTCATTCCAACATGGAAAGTCTTCACCTGCTTAGGTTTGGCACTTCCCTAATCCACTGGCAGGTTCGTGGCCTATCGGTTACTCTCAACCTAGTTTAGTCTATCTGCAGAGGTGGTTTACCAGGGTATTGTCACAAATTGAGTGCCAGTTGGACACAGAAAGTGGATGAGCAGCTCAGAAAAGGACTTGACAAGCTCTCACACTAGAGCCATTAGTTGTCCTTGAACATTTATATACCCCTGTATATAAATATATAATGAGGTGTTGTCTACCTGTAACAATAAGGAGAGGTGCTAATGTTTTAGGTTTAATAGGATCACTATATGTAAATAACAAAAGGGAAAGGAAGGGAAGAATGGCATTTTGCCCATTAAATAGATGCCACGATCAGGTTTAAGGACCTTAAAAATGGATAGGAATAAGACAGTTGATTCTAAGGAGAATACATTCCATGAGAACAGAATGGTATGAGCAAAGGAACAAATATGGAGAAGATGAATAGTTCAGTTTGGCTGAAATATAGGATGGGTAAATGGTCAGAAAGGGAGAAAAGGCTAGATAGATGTTGTAGGGGGTACGGTGCTTCTGTGGGATGGGCCTGATGAAGGTGGCCCAAGATCCTTAGATGGTGTATGGATCTAAGCTGAGTGAGGAATGGGATGCCTGAATGGTCACCAAAGGTGTGCTGGTAACCACCAGGGCTTATAAATCTTTGTCTCAGCTGAGTACCTGACCCCACCTACAATGCCCAAGCCAAAGTGATTGAGTGAGAAGCTGTATATTAATCCACACAGCTCCTCTGATTACTTGGCTCAGGGTTGGGCTAATGGTTAAGGGTTTATAATGAGATTGATTGGTAATAAGGTTGGATAATGTTGTTGACTGCGACTTAAACAAATATATCCCTTTCCCCTTAGATATAGCTATTAAATTGCTCTTTAGAATGACACCAATCTTCACTTAACTTAGTTCAAGGCTTTAATACTACTAAACTCAAAGGGGTAGGATCCAGGATAGGATCAGGAAAGTGGTGTTGGGGATGGCCACGATAAACTATGGGTGTTAGAGTTGGCCAATCAATCACTAATCAAGTTGGCAGCTGGTTGGAGAGGTTTCTCTCTCCCTCTCAAACCCTGGTCAGGTCTGGCCGTGGCTTTGACCAGGTAAAGAAAGGCTTTGTGATAGTCTTCTTAATGATAGATGTTAGCCATAGATGATAGATCTCAGCCCTATTCAGCAACAGGTGAATTGATATTTGAGGCAATAAGGTACAGGTGCTGATGTTGCAGGTCTATAGGCCTACCCACCCACCACCTGGGCCCTTCTCAAGAATGAGACCCCTGAGAGGCTCAGCCCCTGGGTTTTTATAACGGTGGCAGCAACTGTCTTTTGCCCCTGGCTCATGCCATCTTGGTAAGTTCTAAATTCTATAACTGTCGGTTGTCACTCAAGTTGGTCTCCATCTTCTTCCCAGAGGTTGCTATAACATAGATGGGTTCAAGGCAAATCATTGATCATTATCAGAATTATGAGTTAGGAAGACTCATCTGGCTAGAGGTGTAGAATGGAGTTAAAGGGAAGGTAGAACCAAGGAAATTAGTTAGAAAAATGTGATAATCATATAGGTGAAAAATGATGAGGGTCTGATGTGGGGTAGTAGCACTGGAATAAAGGACATGGCTAAAAGAAATACTGTAAAGGTATATAGCACCATTTTTAGGTGTACAAAGAATTAGTGCGCTCTTTTAATACGATAACTATTCAGACCTTCCACCAAGAACCTACCGAATTATAAGGTATAGATGAGATACATAAAAGAACAAAATCATTTAATTAAACAAGAATCAACATTAAGTCACAAAGGAGTGAACTAATCAGCAGGCATTTATTAAACACTTCAAAGAAAAAAAGAAAAGGATGTATAAATACAAAAATATTTATAGCATCCCTTTTTTCATGGTAGCCTCAAAAGGAACCTAAGAGGATATTTTCTCTTGAGAACATTCTCTTATAGAGGAATGACTAAACAGATTGTGATCTATGAATGTAATAGAATACTTTGTCATAAAAAATAATAAATTATCAGCTTAGTCCCTCAAATAATTTGAAACAAATTTATGTTATATCTCTTAAATGATATAATTTCATTCACTGGCTATCCACAGAGATGTTAGTCCTTCATAATGCCAAGTGGATGGTAATAAATCAACATAATTAAAAATAATTTCATCATTGTTTCTGTCTATTAAAAGACATGTTCGTGTTTTGAATTATATACTAGAAAAGTAGCATTCCTGGGAATAGGGTTAAGTTGGTCATTTTAATTAAATGGAATGCCTTTAAACTTATGTTTATGATTAATCAAACCTTCAACTTGAGATTCATATTTTCTAGTACTAATCTTTAAAATTTCCAAAGATCTTATGGTTCATTTGATTATTTTTTTTACATTTTCTGAATGTTAGTTAATCTTGACTGAAATGCCATTGAATGTAATGAAAACTCTTAAAGAATGTCAATCATTGAAACAGAATTTTCCAAGGAATTAATGTTAACTAATCTCTTTGCCAAACTAGAATAAAGAGAATGAGAAAAGGGCACATATAATATAGGATTTGCATGCTATACAGCACTAGGAATCTATAAACTACATCTTGGTCCCAGTATTAGAGCAATTTTAGCAATGTAAATTTCTAATTCTATAACTACAGTTTCTAGCTCAGTTTGGTTTTTATTAGATTGGTGATAAATAGAAGAAATTTTATTCAAACGATTATCTTATTTTGTTTCAGATATTGAATTGTCAAGAGAAAATTGCAGTCAGTGATTTAAACTCTGCTGAATGGTGATTTTAGGAAAATTTTCTAGCAACATTTTAGCTACTTCAGAGTTTCTTCCCAGTATTATACTATTCTAGCACCATCAGAACAAAAGACAATTAAGTTTGCTTTCGAATATTCATTATTAAAACCACAATCACTTAAAGTAAACAACAATGTATTGGAAATTCACTGCTGTGGTTGACATAGATTCTTTTAAAACAAAAACTAACATTACTAGTGCAGAAGCTGATTGAACTGCTCACTGGAGATAAATTACTAGGGTACTCATTCAAAATTGTAGATGCCTTGTCAATTATGACAGATTTTGGCATTCTCTTCTGTAATATTCTTAATTATTTTCATCTTAATTTCTTTTGTGATATGTTCTAATATTCTTCATTGGACATGTAAACAATTGCCTGATTCTACTGAAATCTTCTCTTATAATTCTATTGCCCTTTCAGTATCAGATTAAGGCCGATTCTATTTTACTAAGCTATAAACAGTATTGAAAACTTTTATGGTAGCATCAATATTTTTATTATTTATTTAATGCCTAATTGGAAATTGGTTATTAGCTGAATCTTTTTTTTTTTTTAAACAAATCCTGAATTCTAGTATGGGCTTTAGAATTATTGTGCTTCTTGCATAATGAGGCTTGCTTAGTAGTTTTATTACTACCATTTAAGATGATTAAACATGAACTCCATAATTCCTTGGACACATGGACATACTTTTTTGGGTGCCACTCCTAAATGCTGAACTGTTAAATGATCCTTTACATCCTAATTTACCTTCTTTTACTTCAAGTCATTTGTACTGTTATTCCAACAATTTAGAAGCATAAGATGCCTTTGATGAACATGATGGTTTTTCTTCAATGATTTATTATTCAACAGATTCAACAACTGGTTCTGTTGACTTCAATGTTTGACTATGAGTTTTAATCCTATCATTACTTTGCTTCTTTTTACCTTCACATTTACAAAATTTAATATATATCTCTTCCATTTGGGCATTTTAAGAACTAGAAACACAAAACTAATTGTATATTATGTTAGTGAAATTCAAGATAACAATAGTTAATATAAACATTTTTAATGATTTCTTTATAAAATTATGAAAACTAGTTTCAAGATAAAAAAGCTTACTTTATTTTTCAGTTTATATATAAAGCTTCAGTGCGACTTGATATTTCTGGCAAATATTGCCAATATTAGTGTCATATCATGACACATCCTAAATTGTAATCTGTATTTTTAACATTTTCTCCATTACCTTCTAAATTTATACAATTCACCAAACAATAAATAAAATCCTGATTTGTAGCATTTGCTGATTTCTGTGGTGTAAATACTCCCACCACAGTCAATTTCAAGCTGCCAATGTGACAGCACTGAACCCAAGAGTTGAGAAGAGATACCCAGTAGCACACCAGGATATAATATTTCCACCCTACAGATACGATGGATGTAAATAACCTTGAAAGAATAGGAAATAGTAAAATGCAGAAAAGTGATTAGGAAGCAATACATTTTGAATGCAATTATTCATAATGACTATATATATAAATTCCTGAACATTTTTCCAATCAGCTATCTCACTGCCTTGTAAAGCTAGGCTTATTCTATTTTCATGTATTTCACAAGTGTGTAGCCTAGTAAAGTATGGGAAGTAAGCTGCCATTTTACTTTTGAGACTGGGAGAGAAAGCAAATTCTTATTGCCTGGTGCTTTTGTTTTATCGCCACAATTTTGTTGTCATTGAATTAAACTCCCTTCAGTAACTCCCTCATCAATCAGTTCCAATCAGGTAAATAGATCTGTCTATGATAGTTTAGGAAAGGGAGAACAGAATGCTACTTGAAGGCAGAGAAAAAAGAGAAATAACTCCTGTGATTCTATTCTGGTGAAATGATGATTCTTTTGGGTAATTTAAAGGACCAAAACATGAGAGCCATCTACAGTGGGAAGACCAGGAAACTTGAGTTTTAATTTCCACTTACTCACTAAATATCTGCATCAGTTAGTCATTTAATCAATAAATCCTTATAAATGTGTCAAGCACTGTGTTGTGCATATAAGTATAAGCAAAAAGACAGTCCCTGTCCTCAAGGTGCTTACATTATAATGGTGGGGGGGGGGGGTGCGGGGAGACAGCACTTGAAGAGGGAAGCTGACAAGTAGGGGAAGCAGGAAGGGAGGGAAGAGGAGTCCCAGGGAGTGGTGTCTGCAGGCAACTGAGGCATAGTGGTGTAGAAGTTGACTTTTAGTGTCTCAGTTTCCATATATAAAGTGATTAGCCTCGATGTTCTCTAAAATCCTTCCTTCCTTCCTTCCTCCCTTCCTTCCTTCCTTCCTCCCTCCCTCCCTCCCTCCCTTCCTCCCTTCCTTCCTTCCTTCCTTC
>NC_058132.1:402098507-402144902 GCF_016433145.1 Gracilinanus agilis
CCCTCCTTTTTATTTTTCTTGTTCTTCTTTGTCCTCCTTTATCTACCCCTCTTCCTTCCCTGCCCTCCAGCCGCATTCAGAAAACCTGTGCGGTTTTCCCAGTCTGACCTTTTTTTCTTGTGCTATTCTAGACATACTCCCTTCTTTTGCTTACTACTCTGTTCGTTTTTTTAAAACCTTTACCTTCTGTCTTAGAATCAGTACTGTGTATTGGTTCCAAAACAGAAGAACAGTAAGGGCTAGACTAGGGGTCGGCAACGTATGGCTCTCGAGCCATATCTGGCTCTTTTGAGGGGTAGATGTGGCTCTTTCTGCAGGAGCCATAAAGTCAATTTTTTTCAGACGCTGTTACAGGAGCGCATTGTGAACACTGTACGGCACTCACGAAATTACATTTTAAAAAATGTGGTGTTATGGCTCTCACGGCCAAAAAGGTTGCCGACCCCTGGGCTAGACCATGGGGGTTGAGTGGCTTGCCTAGGAGCACACAGCTGTGAATTGTCTGAGTTCAGATTTGAAACCAGGAGCCTCTAGGTCTCTAGTCCTGCCTCAGTCCACTGAGCTCTAGCTGCCCCTCTGACCCTAATAGGTCAGCCTATTGAGTGGCTAACCTAATTCTTCAGTAACCTTTCTCATTACCTCTTCCTTTCTCCCTCCTCTGCTCCTTTCTCCTAGGACAGAAATCACTGGCATTGCACCAGAACACCAACTGAAAATGAATGAGGATGAAATCTGTTTTCACCAAAAGGCCTGGATGAGGAAAAGAAAACCGTAGTCACCACAGAAAACAATGAAATAATATAGTTAATATTCCCAATAAATTAGTGAGATGATGTATACAAAGTACTTTGGAAAATGTACAGTCCTATGTAAATATGAACTATTAGGAGTTGGCAAAGGAATGGAATGAAGTGGAATGGAATAAGGAGAGAGTGGGGAATATTTTTTTCTCATTTTGTTGTATTAAAAAAAGGACATTTAATTTTTGGTGGTCTCATTAAGACTACCACAGGTATAACTAGATCTTGAATTTGTATGCTTTTTTTTCCTTTGAGGAACTCTGTGTATTTTACATGTATTATCCCACTTACTGTCTAAAACATCCCAGTAGGAATATGTTTTATTAACATTCTGTTGGCAAGGGACTACTTTTATGAACATTTCCTTTCCTGGGAACAGAATAGTGCCACATCATTAGAGAAGCGGAAATTGGCTAGAAGTCACCTACCATTTGCTTTAGAATGAGTTAATCACATAAACTTGATATATTGACTGTGTTTTGAGAAACTTTTTCTCCTCTGTGCCCTAGTTTAGAATATAGTCTAGTTTTCAAAACTACCATTAGAATAGCTCAACAAATTTCAAAAATATTTGAAAATATTTTGAATAAGCAAATCAGTACCTATAGAATCTTATAGAAGATAGTTAATATGGATATTTTTCTAATAAAAATGGCTTCATATGAATTTCATTGTTGTCCATTTACAAGTTTGTGAAAGTTTCCATTTGACTGAAACTTTCTAGCCTTGATCCTAGATAAAAAATTAATTCCTTTTTTCAAGGATAAGGAAAATTTGTCCCACCATTTTCAATGAATTCGAGCCAAACCCACTGACATGATGCTGCTTGTTAACCTGAAATATTTCAAACTCTCTCCATGACCTGTTCTCCATAAAGCACCTGCCAGCTGAGCCAGGCAGGAAAAGTAATGTTTCAAGCTTCCTGAACCACCTTGGAACACATTCAGGAGTCTTTGATAAGATATGTACAAAACCTTGGAAAGCCATAACCTCTATCTTTGTTGCCAGACGGCAGTGGGTGGATAGGTGGGTGAAAAAAAAAAAGCCTTGTTCTTTTTATTGCTTCATGGTACCTGTTGAGAATATGTCAAGGTTTGGCCTTCCTGGGTATTTGTAAATGTTTCATTGAAATGTACTGAGGAACATTTTACAAAATATTTGTTGAATATCTGGGTCAGGAGAACTCTTTTATGAACACTAAATGCATCAATGTTTTCCATCCGAGTGTCTCTACCATCTGAGCTGGAGACTTAGATTGATTGTTTTTTTCTATTTCCATGGGATGACGTCATGCTTCCAAAGAATTCACAGACCTTGTTAACTCACCTTGCTAGAAAAGCTTGGCATGCCTAGAGATGGAAGGTCCTGAGTTCAAATCTGATGCCAGACATTTCCTAGCTTTTTTCCCCCAGTGCCTAACCCTTACCACTCTTCTGCCTTGGAACCAATACACAATATTGATTCTAAGATGGAAGATAAAGGTTTAAGAAAAAAAGAAGGAAAAACTTGGCTAGCAAAGCAGCATTTAGAGAGAAGGAAACTGCTCTGGAATAGGAGGCAGGAGACCTTGGCTTGTCTCTGTCACCTTCTGGAAGGAAGAGATAACAGAACTCTAGGAAAAAAGCACTCTGAAACCAAAAGGACTTGGATTCCAATCTTGGCTCTGTTCCTTACTATCTCTGTTAGTTTGGGCTAGTAGTTTTTTCATCTCTCTGGCTCATTTTCCTACTCTAGAAAATAAAAGCGTTGGATTAGATATTCACTAAGATCCCTTACAAATCTAACATCCATGCATTTATGAAGAAGCCAGCTGAAAGGAAAGGTTCTCAGACTACTCATTGGAATAGGCTCAAAATCGTTCTGCTGTCTCTTTCTGTGATAAATTGAGCTGGTGGGAGACAGGTAGGTGGTACAATGGGCACCTAGGTGGCGCAGTGGATAGAGTGCTGAGCTTAGAATCAGGAAGACCTGTGTTCAAATTGGACCTCTTACTAGCTAGTGTGACCCTGGGCAAGTCACTTAAACCTGTTTTCCTCAGTTTCCTTATCTGTAAAATGAGTTGATGAAGGAAATGGCAAACCACTCCCTTATCTTTGCCAAGAAAACCCCAAATGGGGTCACGAAGAGTCAGACACAACTGAAATGACTCAACAATGACAAACAACATGGGGGTATAGTACCTCATATGCTATGCTTTGAGACTGAAAGACCTGAGTTCAAATCAAGTTAAGGTACTTACTAATCCCCGAGCCTTTTCATGCCTCAGTAATAGCTAGGTGGCACAGCCTCAGATGTTTATTAGTTGTATGACTTTGGGCATGCCACTTAACTTCTGTTTGCTTAAGTTTTCTCATCTGTTAAATAGGGATAATAATAATATGTTGTGAGGATCAAATGAGACATTAATTGTAAAGCACAAGTTCAGTGGAATTGCTTGTCAATTCCTGGAGGAGGGGAAGGAAGAGGGGAAGGAGACAACGTGAATCATGTAACCATGAAAAAAATTGAAATTAAAATTTAAAAAAAGATTACTTTTACAAAAATGAATAATATGGAAATATTTTTGAGTGATAATGCATATATAACCCAATGGAATTGCTTGTCAATTCTAGGAGTGGGGAAGAAAGAGGGGAGGGAGACAACATGAAATTTGTAACTTTGGAAATGTGTAAACTTGTTTTTGGAATAAAATAAAGTTAAAATTTTAAAAATAAAATAACTTTAAAAATTGCAAGGCTCTTAGTACAGTGCATACCACATAGTAAGTGCTATATAAATGTTTATTATTATTATTATTATTATTATTTCCTCATGTATAAAGAAAAGGTGCTGAACTTTATGGTTTTGAAGGGCCCATTGAGTTCTAAATCTATGATCTTATTCACTTACTAGCCAACCTATGTTTCAAATTCAAGTATTATTGTTGTTCAGTCTTTTTTCAGTCATGTCTGATTCTTTGTGACATTTGGAGTTTTCTTGGCAAAGATACTGGAGTTTGCCATTTATTTCTCCAGCTCATTTTATAGATGAGGAAACTGAGGCAAACAGGGTTAAATGACTTGTCCAGAGAGAGTCACACCGATGGTAAGAGTCTGAGGTCAGATTTGAATACAGGTCCTCCAGACTCCAGGTCTTGTGTTCAATCCACTGTCCCACCAAAAAGCTCCCATCCCTCATGTTGTATTTTGGCAAAAAGCTTTTCTATGCCCACCAAAGACCTTGTGTCAGTGTTTGAACAGACATTTTAGAGGCACAATTGTTTTTTTTCTTCAATAATTCTCATTTCCATTTTTAAAATGATCAAATCAGTGTAACCTCCTTTACTTTTTGATGAAACAATATTATCTCTCATTTATACTTGCCTCCTTTGCTATCTAGCCGACTGGTTGACCTCTTGGACTTTTACCAACTGCTAAAGTTAGAAATTAAGACCACCTGGTATTTACCTAGACACAAGCCCTTTCTCCTGACAGGCCACTGTGCTTTCTCCCAACTGTGAAAATTAGTGTAAGTGTAGCAACCTGGAGCATAAATCCCTGGGCGACTTCGACTTGGCAGCCCATGAGAATGTGGTGAGCCAGCACAAAGCCCAGGAGCCCTTGTTTTCCTTTCCCTTCCTCCCTTCTCAAGGGGAAGGAAAGGTAGTTAGGAGGAATATTGTGCTGACAGAAAAAGAGTCACTTTCCCATACTGTTTAGAAAAGGCTCAACATGGTCAGCTAGTAGAAAGAAGAGTGAATGAGAAAGTCTTCCAATGAGTCATGGTGCTTATTAGTGTAATGGATCTTTGGCACATATCCAGATCACCTAAAATGCAGTTGGGAACCTATTTCTGAAAGGAGTGCTGATATGAATTGGTAAATATTTAACAATTGGCTCTTTGAGGGGAAAAGTGCATATGATACAATTTTAAGTTTAACCTGAATTATTAACATTTTCCTATCACTTTTCTTAAGCCTAGACAATCAACAAGACAATAAATCAGTTCATGATTTTGATCATTTTCCAGTTTCCAAGGAATAAATGTTCATACTTACAATTTAACAATCAGTTCTTGTGACATAGTGTGAGCCCACACTGGCATACGATCAGAGGAATGGTGGAGTTATGAATGTTCTGCATTAACCTATCATGTTGGGGAGAAGAGTGGAGGTTGGGGCAGGGGTCAGCTTATTTCCATTGACAGTCTATCAAGAAATACCTATTTCTTTCATTTGACCCTTCTGAGGCCCCATCACTCTCTCTCTTTCCAGTGCTTTACAGGGGTGAAGAAGATCTTGCTCACAGATCACATGCACTAAGCTGGGTGGGGAAAGGGCCATCTTTTCTTCCCTTTTGGCTCAGGGCCAGGAGAAATGGGTTTGGGATTTTGTTTTTATTTAATTTATCTTTTTAAGTTCTAACTTCAGGGAGTAGAGTTCTGGACCTGGAAGTTTGAGCTATGGGGATTTTGGAGCCCAAGAATCCAGATCAAATGTTGGGACCATCCAGCAGGGAAGCCCTGAGAAGTCAGTGCCAGGACATACAGGGAAACTTTGTACTTGAAACTTGGTGGTCTTGATGCTATGTAGGCAGTAATCTGAACTGTGAACCTAATTCCCTTCCCCTCCCCAGAGACTGGGGTGGTTTGAAGGGGATTATGCACTCCAGGGTTGGAGAGAAATAATTGTATGTTTGTTCTTGCTCTATCTTTGATGGGAATATTCATCTGTAAAATGAATCCCAATCTTAAGTGGTTAAATATAACTAGGGTGCTTGGATCCCTAAAACTGGGAGAAAACAATCCATATTTGCTATATATAGTAGGCAAAAGAGAGTCATCAGTCAGTAAGTCAGCTTTCTGCTGATGAGCTTCTCTGCAATTAGCCATCCTGGTTTTTAGTAAACAGTCTTTCATGGGGCCTATATTCAAAGTGTCTACACCCTGGTAGGACCTTCCAGAGGTTGTGTTTCACTGGTATCCTAAAAACAGGAATCACAAATGAGGCCCTTAAGTGGAGGATAAATATATTCTCATTTACATGACTAATAACACAAAAGAAGGAACATGATCATAAACAATAGAAAAGAGGGGCAACATTGATTAAATAGCTTGAAAACATGAAATAGGTTTAAAGGAATGAAAGAAAAGGGATTGAAAATGAGCATTTTCTGTAGTGCCAACTATCTCTGTTCATCCACCATCCATCCATTCATCCATCTGTCTATCTATCTATCTATCATCAATAGTGCCAGGCACTGTGCTATGTACTTTATAAATATCTCATTTGATCCTTACAACAACCCTGTAAAGTAGATGCTTTTCATATCCCATTTAACAGCTGAGGAAACTGAGGCAAACAGAGATTAAGTGATGTGCCCAGGGTTACCCAAAGCCAGAATGTGGATTAATTGTTCTACAGAAGAGAAGGCTAAGAGTGATGATTACTGTCTAAGGACTTATTTGGATATTTTTGAAGGACGATTTATATAAAAAACAGGAGACGATTTGGCTCAACATAAGGAAGAATGTTTTGATGATAAATTATTAAAAGGCACCTAACATAGTCTCATCCTGTGAGAGCTTTAAGAATAGACAACCAGCAATTTGGAATGGTTTAATTATTCTCTTGACTTACAGCAGGAGGCTGACTTGGAGAATTTTTATAGTGGCAAGAACTGAGGGATGGAAAGGTAAAATCACTTAACTAAGGCCATGTAGAAGACAACTAATATAAATGGTCCATAAGTACACCTAATTTCAAGTCCTCTCAAGAAAAATTTTCTCACAGAGAAATTGTTTCTAAAACAGAATTTTGACTGATTCAAATAAAGTCTAGATAAATTTTTAGGCTCATATCTATTCTGCACTAACAGTGGTTTTACAATATTCCCTTAATCTTCTCTAAGATATTGTCATGCATCATTTAAATGGGCATGATTAATAGAAATGTCTATTTGAAGGGGTTCCTAGAAATGCATTTTTCATCTGTGTAATTAATCAAGGTAATTACATCATAACAAAATATCATTATAGTAAAAATCAGACAATTATAGATACCCAAAGCCTGGGATGGTGTTTGGAAGAACTAATTTTTAGTTTTGCTTATAGTCTTTTTGTTTTCAGTTTTATCTATTACTGCTCTGATTTCCAAGTTTTCCTCTTTTTTCTTGTTTTGGTTTTCTTTATTATATTTTGTTAATTTTCTAATTTCTAAAAATTGCATAGTATATCATTTCTCTCATTTTCTATCTTATTAATGTGTGCTTTCAGAGATATTTATTCTATAAACATTGCTTTAGCTACATCTCAGGAATCTTTTATGTGGCCTCATCATTATCATTCTCTTTTGCATAGTTATTATTTCTATGACTTGTTCTTTGATCCACTCATTATTTAGAATGACACTATTGTCTCCATTGGGGTCTGGATATTTTGCTTGTATTCACTTTTTTCATTTTGTGTGTGCTATGGTCTATAGATAATCTAATATTTTTTGAGAGGAAATCTATTATAAAATTGAGAGTGGGACAGTGAAGATATCAGAAACTGACAACAGCAGGGTGAATAGGTTACTGGTTTTGCTATTAACCATTACTTAAGGGATAGAAAGATGAAAGAATGAATAATGCATTAATTAAGCACTTATTATGTACAAAGTATTGTGTGAAATGATTGAGATAAAAATAGAGAAGTAACACAGTTTCTACTCTCAAGGAGCTCACATTCTAATAAGGGACATAAACTTTCCATATGATCTTAAAAAGTTTCATAGTTTATTTTGGCTATATTATGCTTCCATCAGTAATGGGAAGAGAGTGATAGAAAAGAGTCAGCCAGTCAACTAACATTTATTAAGCACTTAATATATGCCAGACTCTGTGCTAAGCACCAGGGATGCCAAAAAGCAAATAACAATCCCCAATCTCAAGGAGCTCATGATCAAAGGGGAAAGCAACATGCTAATAGCTATGTACAAACAAGATACGAATAGGCAGGAATGTGCTGGTAAATGTTTAACAACCAGCTTTCTGGGAAAAAAAAATGTCCTCCACACAGAACACACTTTTTAAGATTAATCTTCATTATTAACATTTTATCTATTAGTTCCTTAAGTTTAGACAACCAATAAAACAATAAACCAAACTCTGATCTGCAGCATTCTGAGGTGTAAATGTTCACACTCAAAAATCTAACAATTGACTCTATTAAACCAGATTAAGCTGGCTTCAGCACACCCTTGAATATAGGATAAATTGGAGATAATCTCCCAGGGAGGACACTAAGATAAAAAATGATACTTTAGCTAAGACATGAAGGAAGTCAAGAAAGTTAGGAGGCAGAAATGAGAAGGGACAGAGTTCCAGGGACAGAAGATAGCCCAGTAAAAATTCAAGGAGTTGGGAGATGGAATATAAGAAACTATAAGGAGATGCCAATGTCACTTGAGCAAAGCATAGTGGTAGGGGCTGGGGAGTACAAGATATACAAAGACTGGAAAGGTAGGAAGGCTTTAAAGGCTAAATACAGGACTTTTTATTTGATCTTGGAGGTAATCAGGAGCCACTAGAGTTGATTGAATATGGGTGTGTATGACAAGGTCAGATTTATGCTTTAACAAGACCCATTTGGTAGTTGAGTGGAGAACAAACTATAGGGGGAAGAAAATTGAGGGAGACCAATAAGGGACCAGCAAGGTGATGACATTTTTAAAGAAGAGAAGGGATCACATATGAAAGATGTTACAAAGGTAGAAATGACAGGACTTGGCAACTGATTGGAAATGGGGAGTGAGATTGAGGACTTGAAGTATCTGGGAAGATATGGTGTGGATGCTCATCAACAGGCAATTTTCAAAGAGGGGAGGGTTTGGGAGGAAAGACGAGTCCAATTTTGGACATATTGAGTTGAAATTGTCTTGAGATATCTAGTTCAAGATGCCCAATGAGCAGTTGGAGATTCAAGGCTGGTAAGAAAGCATATATTTAAAACTATCAGCAATTAACTCAATTGTTAATGTCTAAACGGGATGAAACAGATAAAATACAACCTAAAAGCATTTTTCCCCTTTGCCCTTGCTGAATCCTTGCATGTAGACATAGTAGTCCAGTGAGACCAGTGGTTAACTTAGTTAATTCATAGTCCTTGGAGCCAGGTTTCTATGTATAGCTTTAAAAAGTTATGTGACCATGTGTGCCCTTGGGAAAATCATTTGAATTCTCTGGACCTCCTGTATAAAACAAGGGAGTTGAATGACTGGATGATATGCCAGGTTACAGGCATAATTATTATTATATATAACATGTATAACATAATATAGTTCTATTCTTGAGTTATTACCTCTTGTTGAAACTTTTAAGTCAAGCCAATAAGTATTTATTAAATTTCTACTATGTGCCAGACACTGTGCTAAGCACTGGGGATACAAAAGAAAAAAAATGGTCCAAAACAGGCCTTGTTCTGCAGGAATTCGCAGTCTAATGGGGGAGAGATAGCATGTAAAAGACTAGTTATAAACAAGATACATGCAGGTTAAAATGGAAATTCTCTTAGAGGGAAAGCACTGATAATAGCTAGTGAGCACTTAAAGACTTGCAGGATGTCCATTAATTGGAGAATGGTTGAACAAGTTGTGGCATATGATTGTGATAGAATACTACTGAACCCTAAGAAATGATGAACAGGTTAATTTGAAAAACAAAACAAAACTTGGAAAGACCTACATGAAATTATAAACAGCAAAATAAGTAGAACCAAGAGAATATTATATGCAGCTGCAGAACTAATATTTGAAGAAAAACTTGTGAATATCTAGCTGTAGAGAAAGAACTGATAAACAGAAACACAAAAGACAGTTTATACACATTTTTCTTTGGTCAAGTGATGCCTTTTCTAGTATAAGCAAAGGAGAGAGGGAGATACCTGGGAATATGGCATGAGATACCTGCCAATAAACAAATCAATAAAAAATTTAAAAACCTTATACAACACTACACAAAAATCACATGTTATCTTCCTGACAACCCTGAGAAGTAGGTGTTCTTATTTTTCCCATTTTCCATACAGGGGAACTGAGGCAGAGAGAAGTTAAGTGACTTGCCCAAGGTCACAGAGCTAGTAAACATCTGAAGTTGGATTTGAACTCAGTCTTCCTAACTCTAGATCCAGGGACATAATATGAAAGCTTTTTTGTAGATGTTGGGACCTGAATAAAGCCAGGGAATTCAGGATATGGAGATGGGAATGGAGAACATTTCAGTCATTGGAGACATCCAGTGAAAATGTAAGGTACTTGGGTGATGGGGCATCAATTTAAGGAACAGCAACAAGGCCAGGGTCACTGGATAGCAAATTACAAAGAAGGGAATAAGGTATAAGAAAACTAGAAAGCTAGGAAGGGGCCAGGCTATAAAGAACTTAACATTGCCAAACAGAGGATTTTATATTTGATCTTGGAGGTAAAAAGGAGTCACTGGAATTCATTGAATAGGTGGGGGATGACTTGGCCAGACCAATTTGACAGCTGAATGGAAGATGGACTGGAGTGGGGAGAGATTTGAGACAATGAGACCAATCAAAAGTCTATTGCAATATTCCAAATATAAGGTGATGAGAGATTGTACCAAGGTGGAGTTAATGCCTAAGAAGAAAAGGTGGAATATAGAAGAGATGTTATGAAGATAAAATTGATGAGACTTGGCAAGTGATTGGATATGGGTGAGTTGTAATAGAGAGTGAAGAGTTGAGGTTGACAACTAAGTTGGGAAACTGGGTGCTTACAAGGATGGTGGGGCCCTCTACAGTAATAAGGAAGTGAAGTTCTACTAATTTTCAGGGACTTTCCAAATTCCTTGGATATATAGGAATTTTTATTGATATTACTTGAAATACATGAGATGAGGCTTTGGTTTTTTAAAATATACTATATATTCAGTTAAACTTATTTATAGGGGGATTTATAGTGCAGACAAAAAAGGGGGCATATTCTTTGAAAAAATAGCAAAACTAAAGAGGGGCTGCCTAGTTTCTAAGAAAATTCACTATCGTCACAGTTCCTTCTTTAAAAGAATTATCCTATGATTAAAACTGAGAACATCTGCTGTTACCCTCTGCCCTAACTCTCAGCATAAAAACTGATGATAAAATCCCCCAATCTTAACTACTTATTTCTCATAAAAGGACATGGGAATTTTAAGATGTAGCAAAAGCTGTGAGGATGAGTTTCTGAGAAGAAGTAACAATACAGACAAGTCTTTGTGGTGTGGCAGGGATGAAGACCATGAATCTGCAGCAATGAACAGAGGAAGAATGGGCTAAAAATGACTAAACAGTTCCCTAGCTGACCAGGGAGATATACACCATGCTGAAAGATGGCAATGGGTAGGCAGGGACAACTGAAGAGTCTGTGAGCTACTAGTATAATGACAAAGGTGGTCAAATCTTGGGGAAATAGAGGAGGACACTTAATACTGACCCAACCTCTACAACCCATAATAAAAGTATGAGGCAGAGACTCTATTAGCTGTCACTTGAATTTTTCAGAGACTGAGTGACAGACTTTTGAGATGAGTGGATGGTTGTGAGTGATGATAGCCAAGCCTATACAAATTATAAGAGATGTAAGATTTGGGAAGAAATCAGAAGTATCAATGGGAAGTCTCTAAACTGATGAGCATAGAGTATTACAAGTTAAATGGGATTTGGGGAATGCTGATGGATAGTGGGGATGTTGATGGATGGTAGCTCCTGTCACATAGACATCTTAAGTATAGGTTCTTTGTTTCAGGTATAACAAAAGTTTCTGTAGTGGTATCTTGATCACTAGCATCCCAATGACCCTATAAAATGCATTCAGTAAGGCAATTTCCCATCCTCTTAGACCTGGCAGATTCTCTACCTACTTTGTGCTGGTTTCACTTGCCACTACACAAACACTGACCCTAAGAAAAAAAAGAAAGGGTCATAGGGCTCAATTCAACTGATCTGAGCTAAACTGGCTCTATGTTAATATATTTAGTGTTTGACAGCTGTTATTGTACAAGCTGTGCAAACCTATTCCTTTTATTATCCCTCTTACTCATGTTAGGTATCCCTGATTATCTCTTTTAATTAAGTCTATTTTTGCTTTTGCTTTGTCTGAGATCTGATTATTGCTACCCCTGCCTTTTAAATTTCAGCTAAAACATGATAGGTTCTGCTCCAGCTCTTTATGCGTAACTTTCTATATGTCTTTCTCTTTCATATTTGATCAAATATATATATGCTTATATATAATAATATGTTTCATATATAATTTCGTATTTTAATCTCTTGGAAGCAAAATATTGTTGGATTCTGGTTTCTAATCCACTCTGCTATCCTTTTCCATTTTATTAGTGAATTCATCCCATTCACATTCAAAGTTTTTATGGCTAACTATGTATCTTCCTCCATCCTATTCTCTTCTATTTATCCTTCCCTTTTTAATCCCTACTCCCTAGAAACTGCAACTGTTCCCTTCCATCTTAGAACTGTGACCTGGACCTGGGTAATGGGTGTTATGGAATAAATGGGAAGCATAAGAAGGGCTGCTAATCAATGAGGATTGTACTTGAGGGCTCTGGGTGATATCAGCTGGGTCTTTCAGGCAGGGAGGATATCTCTACAATATAAGATGAACTGGGTCAGCCAGAGATTGTATGGGTCTTGGCTGAAGGTTTTATTCAGCCTTCTGCTGTTATTCTAAGCTCCCTAGAGGGGAGAAGTAAAAAGCCCCTCCCTTGCAGAGAACAAATCCTAGTGTACAGGAAGAGGAAGCTAATCCCCTTCCTGCCCAAGATGGATGCCTGGTTTAACCCTCAAGAAATAAAAGGAAAATTATTCCTTCCCTCTTCAGCCTTTGCCCTAGTACTCAGTACAATGATTCACCAGAAGCTTTTTGTGTAAATACCAAAGGGGTTTATTAATGCCAGGGGTAAGCTGAGGGAAAAGGGTTTGAGGTCTGGTAACTGCTGTTAGGGAGAAGCTGGTGCTGGGGGAAGGGTCAGGGAAGAGGGAGTCAGACTGAGGCCAGCTCCATTAGACAGGGATAATTTCACTGCCCTGAGGTAATAAGGTTTATCAGATCACTAGATAAGGGGATGGCTTGATTTAGGTTGTCTTGCCTGCCTACAGAAGCTAATTCCCACGATTTCCACCCACCAAATACCCTCCTCCCAGAGACCAATAGGGAAATCCAGGGAATAGCAGGATATCAAGGGAGAGGTCAGAAAGGTCAAGGGAAATCAGGCAAAGCCCAGAAAGCCCCCAAAGCAAAAGGCCCCTCAGTTGGTTCTGCAGGAATATTTATACCCCCATGTTTTGCCGTGAAGCCAGGGTCAACATTCTATTCTTTCCAACTATCAGGGCTGCTACAATTGGTTTGCAAAAGCAAGAGCTTTTGCTGCAACCCTGCATTACATGGATAAAGGACTGAAAATGGCTTCCTGTCTTATGCCTAGTGATGTCGCATGAGCAAGCCCTATTAGTCTTTTTATGATTTTGGATTCAGTCTCTAATTTCTCTTTGGTCTGGGTGCTCTCAGTATTGCCTACTTCTGCTGTTGCCCTGGCCTCTAGCATTCAACCTATCCCTACCCAAGTGTTCATAGTCCCCAGTGTCTTCTAATCTTCCTTAGTTGTCTTGTGCTGGAAAAAAAATCACTAGTTTTGACTTTTTGTTAGCTTCTCCATTTAGAATTTAGTTAGACATTTTCTATGGTAGTTTTATAAAAGAAGTTCAGGCAGTTGTGAACTTTCATTCCACCATCTTGATTCCACTCCCACCTTGTTTGTGTTGGGTCAAAGACTTCTCTCAGGGGTACTTAACCTGGATTCACTGACCCCTCCTTGTACCCCCCAGAAGGATCTGTGGAAAGTTTTCAGGAGATCTGTGAACTCAGATGGGAAGAAATGACTTATCTTCACTAACCTCTAACTGAAATTTCACATTTACTTCAATTAATTAACAAAATACTAACAGGAAAATATGTATTTTTTCATGATAATATATGTACTACCTATATCATATTACCTGCCTTCTTGGGGAAGAGGGATGGTGAGAGAGGGAGGAAAGAAAGAAAAAAAGAAAAGAATGAGTCAGATTTCAGGACATAGCTAGTCTGAGAATTTGTTTCTCTCAGATAAACATATTTATTATAATTTATTACATATTTATAACATCATATACATCATATTATTGTTATGTTACATATTGTATTATGTTATATGTTTTTTTAATGGTAACTAAAACCAACCAAAACAAAGCATTATTTTAAGAAGGGGATCATAGGCTTGCCTAAACTGTCAGAAGGTTCAATGACATGCAAAATGTTAAAAACGAATGTATGTTTTTGGAACATTTAAAGTGGGATGACTGCCAGGAGACACAGACCACTACACTGGTGAGATTATAGCACATACTGAAAGGTGAGCAGAAACTATTTCCTTCCTAACCAGAAGGGAAGAGGAAAGAAAAAAGCATTTACTAAACCCCTACTACATTCCAGGCATTGTGCTAAGTACTTTATAAATATTATCTCATTTGATCTAAAAGCAAATTCCTTTTCTGTTTTTTTCAAAATTCTTCAAAAAAGTAACCTGTTCTATAAATGACTGCCTATTATAAGATTGATATTTGCAGGGGAATTGGAGTCCCCTATTATGGCTCTGAAAATAAGACGAATTTTGATTTTTCCTAAGGTATCCTTGGTGGAGACAAAATAAATGATATAAAACCACACCTATTATTGAATATAATTGAGAAATCTTTGAGATTAAAATAACTTATTGTGTTGATTTTATTTAACTGTTTTTCTTTCTTATAAGAGAGGTCTAGGAGGTAGAGGGTATGGAAAAGTATATTGGGAAGTGATTATAGTCTAAAACACACAAAAAAAGTATGTGTGTGTGTGTGTGTGTTTGTCTATGTCTATGTGTGCTCCTATTTTACATGAATAATATCTGTTTGGTGTAGCACCGCAATTGAGCTCTTAGTTTATAGATGAGGAAATGGAGTTCCAGATAAGTTAAACAACTTGTCCAAGGTCACATTAGAAATAAGTAAAAGACTTAGACTCCAAATCTAGCTTTTCCCACTATACTTTGACAGGGGGTCTGATAACTTTTCAACCCAGATGGATTTTACATTTTTTTCCACTTGGGCAGTAATTTTGCAGTTTTCTAGTTCTTCTTCCCTATGGTGATGGAAAGGGAAAGGAAGAAGGTTATGCATTGATTTCCTTTATGCAACAATGACCAGGTATTGTCTTCTCTTGGCTGAACATCTTCTTAGTCAAAAAGAATTGTAAAGCTGTGTGAGGTGTTCTCCTTGCTCTGGTAACTTAGCATTCATATTTAAATATCACACTGTGCTGAAGTTCTTTACATGTCAAAGAGCTTTTTTCATTTTATTGTAGTGCAAATGACAGGAAATATCTCCCTGCCCAGGCTGAACTCTGTGCTATGAATGAGAAACTTGCCAGTTCTATCATTTTGGGGTCATATCAAACTAGATAATAAGATCTTATGCCTAGAGAATAGCCCATGCTGGCTTTGCCAGATGAGTAGATAAAACCTGTACAACTTCACCCCATGTATTTTTTTTTCACTGTCTTTCTAGTAGAAAAAAGCATCTTTTTTTTTCACCATGTATTTCTTTACCTAATTCAAATAATACATACACTGTCGCCTTCAATAACATTTTGTGTTTCTTTTGTATATTTCCTTTCCTTGTGTGGGGTGTAGGGGGGAGTAAAGGGAGGTCTAGTATGTATCTCTGGTGTGAGGGCTTGCTGAGCTCTTTTCAAGGCTGCTCATCTACCTTTTTGCCCACTTCTCACTCAATTCTCACCTGTGACTCCAAGTAGCTGAGGTGTGCGCAGCAGCCAAACTCTGGTAAAATCATTTCAGCAGACAAAATCATTTCAGCAGACAGGCTAAATATAGGCCACAAACCCATCATGGTTTTTTTTTTGTTGTTTTTTTTTGGAACTACCTTGAAGGTAGGATGGCTGCCAGTAAACACAGACCAATACAAGGGAAGGAAAAGAGAAGGGAACAAGTATTTATTGAGCACCTACTATGTGCCAGGCACTCTGATAAGCACTTTATGAATATCCCATTTGATTCAGAATTAAAAGTAAACTGCTTTTCTGTGGGTTTAAAAATTTTCACATTAAAAAGTCACAAAATGTTATATTCATAAAGTTAGAGGGGCATCTACCTGAAGCATATGAAGGCTTTCCCCTGGCGGAATGGGCAGATGAGAACATTTTTTCCCCCAGTGGCCATGAATACAGATGAAGCAGGTACAGTGGAACATTTAGAGTCAGTCATTGAAATGTCAAGGTTATTCACTGCATCCCACACCATTTCTAATCATCCTGACTTTGTCTTGCCACTGGACTTAGATGAAAGAGTGAAGCTGATGACTTTGTGCAACTCCGCCTCACTTAAATCCATGCACAAGTCAAGACATCATCCAACAATGTCATTTTTCTTTTGATTTTCTTTTGACATAATTCTTTTCCAAATGAAGGACAAATAATTCTGTGTAGGCATTGGGGACAATGGAAAGATCACTGGCCTGAAAGTCTGATGACTTAGCTTCCCAAATTGGCACTTCTGTCAACTAGCTATGTAAATCCTTGGACAAATGACTTACTCTCCTTAGTACTTGGTTTTTCCTTCTTTAAAAGAAGGGTGTTGGCAAAGGAATTCTTTTTAAAAAAATTTTTAATGTATGTTTTTTAAATCTTTTTTTAATTAATCAATTAAGAAAACATTTCCATGGTTACACAATTCATGCTCTTGCCCTCCCCTCCTCCCACCTCCTCCCATTGCCCATGCACAGTTCCACTGAGTTTTAAATATGCCATTGATCAAGACCTATTTCCATATTATTGATATTTGTACTAGGGTGATAGTTTAGAGTCTACATCCCAAATCATATCCCCATCAAACCATGTGATCAAGCAGTTGTTTTTTTTTCTGTTTCTACTCCCACAGTTCTTTCTCTGGATGTGGATAGGGTTCTTTTCCATAAATCCCTCAGAATTGTCCTGGATCATTGCATTGCTGCTAGTAGAAAGTTCCATTACATTCAACTGTACCACAGTGTATCAGTCTCTGTGTACAATGTTCTTCTGGCTCTGCTCCTTTCACTCTTCATCAATTCCTGGAGGTCATTCCAGTTCACATGGAATTCCTCTAGTTCATTATTCCTTTTAGCACAATAGTATTCCATCACTAGCAGATGCCACAATTTGTTTAGCCATTCCCCAATCGAAGGACATCCCCTCATTTTCCAATTTTTTACAAAGGAATTCTTAACTTAGTGTCTGAGAATATATTTAAAAAAAACATTTTGATAATTGATTTCAGTATAATTGATTTCATTTTTGTATGTGTGTATGTATGTAATATGTACATGTTTGCATTCAATGAAATTTTGTGATCTATAGGCTTTAACTGATTGCCAAAGGGATCCATGACACTATAAAAGATTAAGAACCCCTTGGCTTCATAATCTCTAATTTCTTTTCCAGCTCTAACATTTAAATATTCAATGTAAAATAAATAATTGCTTTGTAGAATTTGGGGTCAAGAATCATCTAAAGTCATATAGTGCATTCCCCACATTTTGCTGCTTATGCTTTAATGCCAGAGAACATCTCTACCAAATCTACCTTTGTGAGCTATATAGATCCTTAATATACAATCCTCAGGAGTGTCTTTACTCACTCGTTCCCACTGACTCTTTCCCAGTTGCCTAGAAACATGGTTAGGTATCCCCAATTCTAAAAACAAAAGAACAATTCTTTCTCTTTAAGGTCCCAGTTCTGGGTTTGAACTCTGTATTATAACTAGAAGTTGAATAATAATTTCTCATGTTACTTTGGAAAAAATAATTTAACATCTTGGATTCAGTTTCCTCATCTAAATTTCTCCATCAATTTTGAAAATATTGAAACCAAGTAGGTGAATTTCTTAAATCTTCAACTGGATCTGTGATTTTATTGATTTGGATATTCTTTCTGATCAATAAAGTAATTAACATTAATTAAATGCTTACTCTTTGCCAGAAGGGGACAGATATGAATGATTTTATAAAGATATAAATGACAAGATTTGGCAACCAAATGATTATAAAGGATGGTGGTATTGTAGGAAGTAATAGGGAAACTTGAAAGAGTGATACTTATCAGTTATTCCTTGTTCTTTATAAATATAACAGCTTGTTATTCCCCTTCCCCCCCCCCCACCTAGATAGGACTCTAATGACATTCTTTAATTCCATGTAGTTCCTCATTTTCAACACGTTTTAGTCTGGTCTGTTCATGTTCATCATTCACCTCTCCATTATCCTTTCAGTGATTCTCATTTTAATTCTTCAGAGACTATAGCATTTCATGGATCATAGCTATATTCTATTGGAAGAATATTAGCGTTTTCTATGTAGATGATGATGATGAATTTCTGGTGGCCATATAGTGCTTTCAGGTTTACAGTGAAATATATGTATTTATATTTGCATTTTAAAAACTATAATATTCTAAGAGTCCTACCTTATAATAACAGTAGTAGAATATTGGTACTAAGAAATTTTTTCAGGGGGAAATTTGGGCCCACTAAAATAATTTTCCAACTTCCCAAAGCCAATTCAGGTCACCATATCCCTCTTTTTCCAAATCTGTGCACAATGTGTTGTCCATTTGCAGTGTCTGCCCAAGATATACATATATTGTTAGATGAACTGTAACTATCTATAATAAAAATAAATAACAAAAATAACGGCTAACATTGATATAACACTTACTATGTGCCAAGCACTTTGCTTAGTACTTTATAATTATTATAGTTTATGATTTGGAGAATAGAACTTTTTTCATCTATTTGGTTTTTTCTGTGTAGATAGTTAAGCCAAAGCCTTCTGGATGGTTATGAATTTTATTCAAGAGTCTATGCAGGTGGGCAGCTGGGTGCCTCAGTGGATGGAGAGCCAGACTCAGAGATGGAAAGTAACCGAGGTTCAAATCTGGCCTCAGAACCTTCCTAGCTGTGTGACCCTGTGCAAGTCACTTAACCTTCATTGCCTACCCTTACCACTCTTCTGCCTTGGAACCAATGCACGTTATTAGTTCTAAGACAGAAGGTAAGTGTTAAAAAAATAGAGTCTGTGCAGTTATGCAATACACTGCTGCTTCATTTATTAATACAATGTCATTTGCAAATAAGAATGTCTGTATGACCAAAGGGTGTTATGAGTGTGAGCAGGCTATAGAACATTAGAAAGGAATGAAAAGGAATGCTGAAATAAGAGGTGTCATTAAATTATGATTAAAAAGATGAGTTTGTCATATAGCAAGACAAAGAATAACTAACTGATGGTCAATCTATGTGCTTCATCAATACTAATGTTTTATCAAGAGAAAATCCAGAAAATCTCTGGTATGTCGAATAAATCTGTGATAAACTTATAGTGAGAAATGGACAAGAACCATACAAACATGAAGAGGTTGGTATTTTCATTGTTGGAGGCAATATCCAAATCAATTAATATTTAATATGTTTTCAGTTTTGTTTTGTTTTGTTTTGTTTTGTTTTTACTAACATCAAGTGTGCTGCTTTGGGTTGTTTTGTTTATGTGTAGATTCTTTATTTCGTCTCAACCATGTGTCCAGTAATGGAACAGTTGGTCAAAGGGTATGGATAATTTTGGTGACTTTTCCAAATTGATACCCAAGATGGTTGGAGCAATTCATAGCTCTACCAAAAATGCTTTAGTGTGTCAGTCACACCTACACATGCCATCATATACACACTCATACTCACAAACATGCATTAGTGTGTCTCTCTTCTCATATTCCCTCCAACATTTATGTTTCCCATTTTTTATCATTTTGCCAACTTTATGATGTGAGGTAAAACCCCAGAGTTGTTTTAATATGGATTTTTTCATTATTAATGGTTTATAATTGTCTTTCATTTTTTATATTTTAATTCTGAATACTGTTCTAATCATATATTTTGATACCTTATGTGTTGGGGAATGGTTCTGTGATTATGAATCTTGAAGATTTATTCATCATGGCCAATGAACCACAGGTTGTCTGGTTATAACGACATAACTGTAACAAGCTAAGAATGCAAGTATGGGTGTGGTGACAGACTATATATCACCTTTCTAGGACATGTCAAACTGATATGGAATCATTTATCAGAAGTTTATATACCAAGTTATAAGTTTCATTTCTGGTGACCCTTGAAACAGATGAATGAACAAGTTGGTTTTGTGGATCGATCCCCTTTGTTGCATCCCACCTGAGGCAGGGAGTGCCAGAATTCATTACTAAGCTAATTGTGGAAGGCAGTGGAGGTAGGGGTCTGATAGTGGGGGGAAAATAAACCAAAAAGCAAGACTAATTTGGAACCTGCATGTCTGCAGAATGCCAAAATCCAAGCCTCTCAAATGAAAATATTGTGAAGAAAACCAAATACTTGAACACGTGGGTGGCTGATGGGGATATTATTGGGGATGTTGACACTAAACAATAACTCTAATTCAACTATCAATAATATGGAGTTAGGTCTTAATCAATGATACATGTAAAGCTTAGTGGAATTGTGTGTTGGCTAAGTTGGGTTAGAGGGGTTTGGGGGAGAGGGAAAGAACATGAAACATGTAACTATGGGAAAATCTTAAAAACAAAAATTAAAGAAACTTGAAAGTAAAAAAAGGAAGATATTGTGAATAGAACACTAGATGTGGAGTCAGTCATAGTATAGAATTCAAGTTTCAGGCACTTGCTAGCTGTGTACAACTGGAAAAGACACTTACCCTCTCTGTGGCTTGGTGTTTTTTTTAACTATAAAATGAGGGGATTGAACTCAATGGCTTTCTAGCCTTAAATTTATTATGCTATTATACTATATAAGAGGAAGATAATTCCAGTGAATTGATTAATTGTTTAATTCAGTATGATTCTAGAAAGTTTCATTTTTTGTTATGGCTCTTTGAATATTCCTCTCCAGGCCAGCACTGATGTAGTAGTAGGAAAATGAGCAGAAAATGCTAAGTTTAATGTCTGTTGATCGTCTAAGAACAGTCTTTTTGTCTAATGCATCTGTGACTTGCTTAAAGTAAGATATTCAGTAGCCTCATGGTATGTATAGCCTAGCAAAAAGGAAGCTTAGATGAGATGGTGTGACAGCTATCTTTAAGTGTCTGAAAGGCTGTCTTATAGAAGAAAAATTCAACTTGTTCCGGATGGCTCCAGGAAGAGGAAGTTGCAGGAAGGAAAGTTCTACATGTCAAAGTCCTTGGCGCTATCATAGGGCTCAATATTAGAAATTGATATGATTTTCTTAATAGAAATGACACTAAAGAAGACATATTACAATCTTCCTTACTAACATAAAAAATGGTGGCCATCAAAATCCATCCAGAATAATATATTTTATTTCATTTTTTTTTATAGCTGAAGAAACTGACATTCCAAAAGGTGACTGACCACAGTTAATTTGCCTGAAGCAACTGAACCTGGATTTTCCTGACTGCACTGCTACTACACTATATTGTTTCTCTAATTAAGAAGAAGCTGTACAACCACTTGGCACACATACTAAAGAGGGAATCTTTATTAATTTAAAAAAAGCTGCCATTTGTAATGGGGTCCATATATGAGAATGATTGTTCATGGAATAATAATAACAATGCATTGATCACACTGTACATGTATGTATGTACACATACACATAAACATAAGTATGTGTATGTAGGCACACATACACACACATGCTCAGTTTTCAGGTCTGATGGGGAACTAGAATTGGTGCTAGGAATCCTTTTTGTGCCAGACACAAAGCTAAAAATGGCATGGCAATGCCTTAGCCAAGTAATCTAGATGTTCAACCAACAGCTGTAGCCCCAGTGCTTCAAGCTAAAACAGCAGAAAGCTCTACTGGTTTGGAATCCAAATTCCCCAGCCCCTATCTGGCTTGAGCTTTTATTTCCTTGCTTCCCATTTCCTTTACAACTCTTTCTGAATGTGTCTGGGAGATGTTTATAATATACCTCTGTCTGTCTGTCTATCTGTCTGTCTGTCTGTCTCTGTTTCTCTATCTCCCTGTCCCTCCCTGGCCCGTCTGCCCCTTTCCTTGTTCCTTCCCCTCTTAGCAAAACCAATTTTTTCCTTCATGCTTCCATGAACGAGAAAATAAAATACATTAACATGGATTTTGGTGGCCACCATTTTTTATGTCAGTTGAAAATATCTAAGAATGCAAAGAGGAAAAAGAGAGAGAGGAGGAGATGCCAGTTGCTGTCTGCTAGTAGCCCTAGTAGGACAAAAAAATTTCTCTCTTTCTTTTCTACCCTCATTGGGTAGGAAGTTATCTTCCCATAGTTTGTCTGACTTTTGATAGAGTTGTTTTCCCCCCCTAAACCCTTACCTTCCATCTTAGAACCAATACTGTATGTTGGTTCCAAGGCAGAAGAACGGTAAGGGCTAAACAATGGGGGTTAAGTGACTTGCCCAGAGAGAGTCACACTGCTAAGAAGTATCTGAATCCTAATTTGAACTCATGACCTACTGTCCTTAAGTCTGGCTCTTAATCCACTGAGCCACCTAGCTGTCCCCTTGATAAGGTAGGGAGGAAAAGCAAAGAGGACAGCTGCCCAGGATTTCAATCTCAATCAGCTTGTCCATGAACTTCTGGCAGCCTTTGTGGTATCCCTTAACTGTTACTGTCTATTGTCTAGAAGGACAATCTGTACAGCATTCTGGGGATGTTGGTGGGGTTGGGACACAGCATCTGGGAGAACCACACACACCACTCTGCCTCCTTATGCTTGGCCAAGACAGATTCTAAGATATTCTTTTATTCAAACTTCAGAGGGTCTTGTGAAGTCAGCATAAAAGTCTGCTCAGTTACCATAGATACTTCTAGTTTTGCAGTTTCCCTGGAAATGCTAGCAGACTATTAAATCAGAGGCTACATTCAGATGACCTCCTAGATCTGTTTCAGTTCTGAGATTCTATAGTTTTCTCAAGCTAAACCAGCTTGCCAAACCTAATATGGTCAGTGTATACACTTCTTGTGTATATCTCCCAACCTGTGGTTTCCATCTTTCACGTCTTTCAAGCAGCCCCTTCCACTTAGTTAAACATTCTGTGGAATCAGCAGAAGTTATGCCTATGAGAGAAACACAGCTGTAACCCAATTGATCAAGTAATTCTCTATTACATTACTCCTACTTGAGAGCTGAAACAGTTCATGTTTTGCAAAGATTTAGGCACTTAGAAGGGGTAGGGGAACTTCATTTATTTGGAAAATGCATTTGAAACACTTCATTCCTGGATAATTGTATTTGGATAAATGAAGCTTTTCTATGCATAGATCCAAGTTCTTCTTTAGTTCTTAAGGCTAGATAAGTTTAGGATCATCATTTAAGCAGCTAGCATAGTATACAAAGCTGGACTGGAGTCAAGAAAGTCAGAGTTAGTCATATGAGCTTGAACAATCTCTTGACCTACCTGAATCTCAATTTCATCATCTCTAAAATTAAAGAGATAGACCAGATGACCTATAAAGTCTCTTCCAGACCATGCTTTTGGTGGGTTGGTTGTTATCCTTTGTACTTGAAGAGGACCAAAATAACATCTGATGCTGATGCCTTTTGACTTGTGCATAAATTGGATTTCTGTTGCAAAATTGTTGGCTTCACTCTCTCCTCTAGTCACTGAAGTCAGTGCTAAGACAAAAATCAAGACAACTAGTGATGACCCAGGATGCAGTGGATGACTGTGGCTTCCTCGATGTCTAACCAAGCTATAAGCACTCCACTGGACCTGCTTCTGCTGCTTTCATGGCAATCAGAACAAATTGTTCTCATTTGTCCCTTCCACTGGGACATGCTTGGCATTAACTATAATATGGTGGAAGCAGGAATATTACATCGGTTAAGTAGGCAGTCTATATGTGGCATAATTTGAGGGATGCTCAAATGCCCTCTTGATTAAAAAATATCTTTCACATAGCCTGCTGTATGCTTAAAACTTCTAGTGGATTATCACCATTTTCTAAAGAAGTGAATTTTAACAAAAGCATAATTATTTCTAATCATGCTCCTCCTCATCAGTCTTCATATGCTCCCCATTGCTTCCTCAATCATATCCAAACTCCTTGGTCTGGTTTCAAGACTCTTCCAAATTTGTCTTTTACTTTTTCTGCCTTTTTTTGCCATTCTTTCTATGTACCTTATGCTCTCATCCAGGTAGACAATTTCAAATGGGTTTCTTCCTCTGGGTCTTTGTCAATATTATTCTTTCTATCAGAAATTTCCTCCCTCTCTTCACCATCTTTACCTATTGATAGCCTATATTTCTTTTTTTTAAAACCTTTACCTTCTGTCCTACAATTGATAGTAATTATCATTTCCAAAGGGCTAAACCAATGGGATTAAATGGCTTGCCCACAGTCACACAGCTAGGAAGTGTCTGAGGCTAGATTTAAACCCAAGTCCTCCTGACTCAAGACCTCTATTCACTATGTCACCTAACTGTCTCATTCTACCCCTATTTCAAAGCCTGTCAAAAAAAAAACACCTGCATCAAGTTGTTCCTGATTTCTGTTGGAATTTCTCTTGGAACTCTCAAAATAGTAGATTAGAACCTCTTGCATGCATTCCTCATATTCTTCTGTCTTTTATTGTGGTTGCATGAACTGAATGTAATCCTGTTATTAACACTTCAAGTCTGAATACATAATAGAAGTTTCCTCAGGTTAAATAAGTCCTTTCATATCTCAAATGTTGTTTTAAAAAATTAATTCCAAGATGCACATTGACAAAAATCAGTAAATCAGGCATAGCCTATATCTTCTAGAATCTCTTCAACAGATACTTCTGTGGTAATGCCCATTTATCTGGAGATTAGAGCCATGGCAACTTCATTAATAATAATAATAGAAATAACTCATATTTATATGATGTTTATGATTTATGCTTTTCCACAAGAATCCTATGGAGTATTTTGTATAAATATTATAATTCCCATTTTGTAAATGAGAATACTGAGAAGATGTCATGATCTGACTTACTCTAAATCACACATCTAGAAACCATCTGGACCAACATTTGAACCAGGTCTCCTAACTTCTATGAACTCTAATGCAAACTAAAAAGGTGTGAAGATAGGATTAACTCTCTTCTTGCCTATTTTTAAATTAATCAACAAAAACTGAAAACACCCCTACCTAACTCTAAGAAGGGGAGGTCTACAAGCTACTTATTAAAGTGGATGACAACTCCAGAAGCAACTGACCACCTCCTGGGCAGCGCAAAGCAAATTTAAAAACTATAATTGGCTCCTGTAAAGTGAAGGAAGGGACAGGAAGTAACGTGGAAAATGGACTATAAAAGGCCTGAACTTCCTGTCCAAGGGAGTCTTTGGCCTGAATCTTGGGCTTGGAGGATCTTGGACTGGGACTGTAGCTTGGAGCTATGATTTGGGACTTTGACCTGAGACTCTGGCTCTTAGACTGTTTCTGGTAAGACTGCTCCTGGATCTTCTCCTTTGTAGCTTTACTTGATTGAGTGAGAAGCTGACCCTCCTTTCCTGGCTTCTGGAGAGATTAGTTCTGGAGAGGCCTCCCCTTCTTGGAGGAGGCTGCATGGATTGAACCCTTGTTTAATTCACCACCGAGTCTTCTGGCTGAAGGATTAACAAGCCCTCTCGGGCTGACTTGGGGACTAGAGCAACATTTAGGGTGATAGGCTAGACATCTCTACTTTCACTCCTTCCACCTTTTTGTAAATAAAAACTACTAAAAGTCATTTTTGGCTTGAGCTATAATATTTTTAATCAGTGACCACATTATTATCTTAAACTTCTCATATATTTAGTCAAATCCTTAATTTTAATTCCTTTCAAAGGTGAATTGAAATAGCTATGACATAGCCCATGTTTCCCAAGTCTAAGCACTTTATCCATAGGAAACCCCCCAGGGGCCAGAATTTGCTATTTTATATAAAATTCTAACTAGCTTCCTTATCTACTTTCTCAAGATGTTGAACTTAAGAAACAACAAATTAGAAGTCAGCAGTAACTGACAAGAAGAAATAGTCATCCCTTCTTGATGGTAGCAGGCTGTGACAGCAAAGGATTTGAAGAAATAACTTGAAAATATATTCATAAGGGGCAGCTAGGTAGTCCAGTGGATTGAGAGCCAGACCTAGAAATGGGAGGACCTGGGATCAAATCTGAACTCAGTTATATCCTAATTGTGTGACCCTGGTTAAGTCACTTAACCCTAATTGCCTAGTCCTTACCACTCTTTTACCTTGGGACAAATACATAGTATATTGATTCTAAGACAGAAGGTAAAAGTTAAAAAACCAAACTATATATAAAAACTCAAACCTCAGGAAAACTTAGGGTAGACACAAGCAGCCCTATGTACCTCAATAGGTCCTCATATTATATACATCATTATTTTGCAATGAAATATAAATTGGTGTTTATGTTGATGATACTGAATCATTTCAAGAAAATGTTATGTTCACGATTCTTTGTCTGTATAATACAACCCAAGATTTCCCTGAAAAAGTATATTGCAACAACTTTGGCACTTAAAAGGAAAACCCTCACTGGACGATATCTTTGTTTCTCTGAAAAATATGTGTGGAATGTTTTATCCCTAAGATTATATTTGGATAAATAATGGATTCCTATTTATATATCCAAGAAGGCAAATTTAAAATGGCACTAACATCGTTTAGAAACACAGAATAAATTGTTATTAGGACTAATAAACTTAAATATTGTTTGCTATATATTGTTTATTTTATGTATATATGTATATATAATATAGTTAGTATAATTATTTAACTAATAATTTAATATTTTATTTTCAAGGTTTATGCCATTTGTTATTTTACATAAACCAATCAATAAGCATGTTAAATATGCTAGGTTTTGGGAATACTAATGTAATGTAATGCTGCCAATCTCTACTCTTAAGCGGTTTTACATCCTAATGGAGGAGAGAAAAAGTGCATACATTAGTATACATAGAATACATATAAAGAGAATGAATATAATTATGTACACAGTAGTTAAATACAAAGTAGTTTGGGAAGGAAGGAAATGTCAACCATGGAGATCAGGAAAAAGAGGATGAAGGAGCTGAGCCTTTAAAAAAAATTCTAATCTTCTGTCTTAGGCAGAAGAGCAGGAAGGGTTAGGCAACCAGAGGTAAGTGACTTGTCTAGAATCACAGAGCTAGGAAGAGTGGAAGGTCAAACTTGAATTCAGGACCTCCTTTGTCTCGGTCTGGCTTTCAATCCTTCTAGCTGCCCCAGGAGCTGAGCCTTCCTTTAAAGAAGATAGAGATTCGATGAGAATGGAGGGAAGAAATTCAAGCATGGGAGATGACCACTATAAAAGGTATGAAGATGGGAGGTGGAGTGTCTTGAGAAAGGAACAGAAAGATGGTCAGTTTGACTGGTCACAGACTCTAAGAAGAGGGAGTAATAGACAGTGAATCTGAAATGATAGGTTGGCACCATGATGCTAAAAAAAAAAAAATGCCTTAAAAGCTAAACAGAGGCATTTGTGTCCTTTATGAGCATGTTTCCTAATATATTCTCCCTCCATCCCCCACCATGAATCCTCCCTTGTAACAACAATTAAATAAAATTAATTGACATAGCAACAGTCACAGCATCTGATAGCAAGTGCAATTTTTAATGTTCTACACAGGAAATCCATCACCTTTCTGCAGAGAGGAGGGAAGGGTGTCTTACTTATGGTTCTCCTAGGACAAGATAGGTCATTTTAATAACTCAGAATATGACTGTTTTTCAGTCTTGTCTTTACTTAAATATTGTAATCATCATTTTGGGGCAAGCTAGATAGTACAGTGGATAGCGTGCCAGGTTTGGGGTGAGGAGGACCTGAATTCAAATCCAACTTCAGACACTTACTAGCTATATGACCCTGGGCAAATGACTTGTTCCTGTTTGCCTCAGTTTCTTTATTTGCAAACTGAGTACAAGAAGGACATGGCAAACCATTCTAGAATCTTTGCCAAGAAAACCCCAAATGAGGTCACAAAGAGTCAGACATGGCTAAAAAATGACTGAACAACAATCATCATGTTTATAATTCTCCTGGTTCCATTTACTTGTGTTATAGCTCTCTGAATTCCTCATAATCTCGCTTCTTAAGGGAAAAAAATCATATTCTATTAAATCTATATCCTACAATTTGTTTAGCCTTCCCCAAATGATGGGCACCCAATTTTTCCAGTTTTTATTTTATTTATTTTGTAAAGCACCTGTATTAATGTGGAAATAATTTGTGTGGTAGGAAGGGTAGAGTACAACGTGAGAGGTGGAGGATACCTAATCTTGTTATAAAACTAGTTTCTCTTTCCTAGTGATGATTCCCCAAATAATAGTAATGAATACAAATGAAACTACAGAAGGGTGTTATAAATTGAATGCCTCTCTACCACCAGTTTTATAGGCTTTCTAACAGTAAACATTTACTGAGCACCTACAATATGGAGAGCACTGTACTAAACATTAGGGAGATACAAATGTTAAATAAAGAAAGAATAAAATTTTAAAATAGCATTTATTTTATGCTTGTTATGTTCCAAGCACTGCTCTAAGCCCTGAAGATACAACTAGAAAAAATGAAACAGTCCCTGCTGGAAGAGCTATCTCTCTAAGATGAGGAGACAATATAGAAGAGAAAGTTTAGTCGCAGGATGACTAGAAAGCTTGGAAGTGCAATGACTGGGTGGATAGCAAAGCCCAGGGGACCTTAGGCTGCATTAGTAGGTCAGATAACTGTGCTAGAGGCTGGAAGGAGTAAAGGCAGGACAGATGGTAAGAATTGGTCATTTTTCCATCTCAGTAGATGGAAAAAAAGTAGTGACTCATGCCTCATCCAAGTTGAATAAGCAGTCAAGGATCCTGGATGTGTTTGGGGAAGGTTAGAGCTTGGATTGAGGCATGTGGTGTGGTGATGATGGAAGACAGGAAAGAAGGGTAATCCTGTAGAGAGCATAATGCAACATAACATATTCATAAATGATATAGTATGATCCATATATGAGAAATGCCCATTTCTACTTAAAAGAAATGCAATTCAAATATTTGTGGCATTCAAGAAATAATAAGACCAAGGAAGAATCAATGGTAAAGATTCCATATAAAATGACATTTAAGCTGAGTAAGTGAATATGATTTTAGGAGAGAAACAGAGATAGACAGACAGAGAAGCAGACAGAGAAGGGGGAAGGGGAAAGAGAGAGAGACATACAGACAGACAGATAGAGACAGAGACAGACAGAGATAGACAGAGACAGAGAGACAGAGAGACAGAGAGGCAGTCAGAGATGGAGACAGATGGTGGGGAAGAGAGAGAAATAGAAAGAGAGAAAAGGAGACAGAGACAGTGCGTGGGGGAGAGAGAAAGGGAAGGAGGGAGGGAAGGAGAGAAGCAGAGAGAAAAAGGAGGGGAGAAAGACAGAGAAAGATGTAGAAACAGAGATAGAGACAGACAGAAACAGACAGAGACAGAGGATTGAGGGAGATTATTCTGTGATTTGACCTCTATGGTTATGTAGTGGTCACCTGTGTAGTCCACCACCTATGCTAGATAGGGCACTGGGCTTCAGGTTGGTAAGATCTGAATTCAAATCTTGCCCAACACAATTACTTTTTAGACTATGGTCAAATGACTTAATACATTAGATCCTCAGTTTCCTAATTTACGAAATGGGAATAATAATAGCACCTGCCTCACAGAGTTCTTATGGGACTCAAAGGAGATGCTATATGTAGAGAGCCATAGAAATGCTAGCTATTGTTATCATTATCATCATCACCATCTTCTGTGAAACAAAGCAGAGGTCCTTAAATTGCAAGCATGAGATTGCATTTAGAAGTTTTATCATGGTATTAAGTGGGACCATTGGACCACAGATTTGGGGCTGGAAGGGGCCTGAGAAATCATCCAATCGAACCCCCTCCTCTTACATATGAGGAAGATGAAGCTCACACTGAGTTGAGAAAGTCACACACAAGCACAATCTACAGAAGTGCATTTTATTCTTCCCTTTTATGTGCATTTGAATTTTTTTGTGACAATGACTTCAAAAGCAGTTCAAAGTAAAGGCTGGACCACTCCCAGCTCGAGGCACTACAGGCCCACCTTTGAGCTCCATGCATTTCTTTCTTATCTATTATTACACACACACTGGTTTGGGCTTGGTCTCTGTTTCCTAGGAGGGAGAAGAAATAGATTGTGCGAGGAAGGAGTTTGCTGATAAATGTTTAATAATGGGCCCTCTAATACACAACACACTTTCAATTTTAATCTGCACCATTACCATTTTTTCCATCACCATCTAAGTCTGATCAATCAATAAAACAATGAATCAGGCCCTGATTTCTAGCATTTGTGGGTTTCTGGTAATATGAAAGTAATTTTACTGATCATTAACAATCAGCTCTTGTAAGCTAGTTTGAACCAACTCTGGGACACCTTTGTACTATTTGGAGATTTTGCTGATGGCCTTCAGGGCTTCTCTCTGGCCTGTATATATTCCAGGGAGATAGTAAGTAAATATACTCCAGTACCTTCTTTAAGCACTTCTGAGGGCTCCTTCAAGACTATCCTGTAGACCCCAGCAATTCTAATTTGGGTTTTGGCCTGAGGTTGGGAACTAACACCTCATAACTGCCTTTTTTTTTTTCCCCTTTCCTTAAACGTTGAAAATTTAATTTGGCTTCTAAAATTTTGGGTTGTGTTCTTGATCCAAAGCAAAAACAAAGATATTTTTAACGATCCAAAAGGTCAGTACAGAGCCTATATGTAATCACTTATATAACCAGATGTAAAGTTTCATTATGAAATTCCATGTTAGAAAAACAGAATTGAAGGCACAGAGACCTAGAAATTATAAACTGATAGAAAAGAAAATTAAAAAGTTCCCCAAACATTTGGCCAGCAATGAAGAGAACTGTAGGGGGGAAAACATATTTAGTGGAATGAAAATAAATATATTTTCTGGCTGAGGAATTCTTAAACATTTAAATCCAAGAAAGGAATAGTTTATAGAAAGTTAATTTTCCATTCTCTTTCCACTTTCTACTTACTTCCACACCTCATTTCATGCCCCCTCCCAAGCACTGCAGAAAATGTCCTTAATGACAAACTATAGGGTATCTTAAAATAGAAAGCATTTTAAAAAAATGTATTTTCATTAGAAAATTAATTAGTGGCCAAAAGATGAAACTTGAGTAAGAAAACTGTTTGAGACATTTTTTCCTATAATGTTTTCTCTTCTAATGAAGCTAAATATGTCTTAGTCCTTCCACTTTTGGAAGTAGTTCTTTAAAAGGTGGTTCTTATGTGCCAACAATATGTTGTTTGCAAAGAAAAACAACTTTCAAATTAAGCTTTGTTTTAGATTTGAAGAAATTTGAAAATTTCCAAAAACTCATCATTTTTCCAGTGTCTTATTGTTGGACCATTTTTTAGGACTGGAAAAACAAATGTTTGACTCATTTGGTTCTTTGAATGTCATTGGTTAAAATAGCTTGGCATTATGTAGGGAAAATGATCTTTGGGTTGACTTAATTTTTCCTTTTCCAACCAGCTGTTTTGGCCTCGTAAAAACATGGCCACTGTTTCTTTGCAAATATTGATTTCTTTAAAAAAATTCCATGACCCAAAACTTCCTTAAAATTCCACCCTATTATGGATTTGTCTCCAACAATGAAAATCCAGCCACTATTTAACAGTTTCCTTTAAGATGATTTTGAGAAAGGACTACTCGTGATTAGCAAATGTTCTGGGAATAAATTTGGTCTTGACTTGTAACCACTAGTTTAGCTTCCAGGTGAGGAAACTCAACTAATTCATGCTGGTAGCTCTGCAACTTGCAGTTTTAGAGAGTTGTGTTCAGTGATTCACCCAGTGTCATGCAGCCCAGCATGTCTGAACTCATATCTTCATTTAAAGACCAGCTCTCTTTCCATGATGCCACGTTCTTCCCTAGATGACATGAGTTTTGATAAAACTCAACAAGAAACAGAAAATCATTTAAAACAAATGCTTTCTGCCCACTAGGCATAAGGTGTTAGTCACTCACCATGTGAAGGATACTGAGAATAAAAAATGTGTATTTGTAGATGCTGGACCAAAATATCTTCTGTTTGTCTCTGTGCAGTTAACATTAAAAATGGTGAAATCTTCAGTCAGTCTCCTATTTTTGCGTCCTTCTCTTTCTATATTTTTCCCCATTCCTTCTCTCTCTTCTGCATTTTCTGCAGGATCATATAATGTAAGGCATTGGAAAGCAGCCTCTTTTTTTGTCTTTTATCCTGAGTGCCTTGTAGAAGGGTGGCCCTTAATAAATTTTCATTGAATTAAACAGAATTGAATTACTATTTTTAAAAATCCTTCTAAAAGTATTCTCTCAATCAAACACGGAATTTTTATAGGATCCTAGGATTTAGAACTTTGAGACCATGCAGTTGATATATTCCATTGTTCTGCATGGAATAAACAAGATATCAATGAAGGAAAACTACTTGCTCAAGGTCCCACAGGTCTGGACCTAGAATTCAAACACTCTATCCTACATAGGTTGATAAAGTGTAGAAATTAATTTTAGTTTTCTAGTTAAAATGTCTGGAGTATTCCTTTCTCAAAATTATAGAAAGAAAAGGAAAGAAATTCAGGCATTAGCAAGTGAGTGGTATAGAGATTAAAATTAATATACAAGAACTAAGCATTATACTTCTAAAAGTTTATTAATAACAAACATCTAAAGTAAAAAAGCTAACTAAAAAGGTGGTAATGCAGCCTGGTTGTGAGAGAAGAGAGAGGAAGAGAGAGGTGGAGCCTCAGAATTTATACAAACGTTGTCTGGGCAATGTGGTGGAGAGATTAAAAGAAATTTTGGGAAATACTAAGGGACTTCTGGGGGATGAAGTCCAAGGGTTCAAAATCTCCATTTATACAGTGGAAAGATTTTGTAGGAAGTAAGTATAAGTGTTAAAGTAATAATCCTCTTTATGGGCAAATATATTTGCAGCATGTTTTTATGGTGGCAAAGGATGGGAAACACAGGAGATACCCATGAACTTGGGAACATCTGAAAAAGTTTTTATATATAGAAATGCGACGGTATAATACAATTGAACCATAAAAAATGGTTAAGGGAATGGTTTCAGAAAAACCTGGGAGACTTGCATGATCTGATGCAAAGTGAAGAGAGCAGAATCAGAGCGGTTTATGCAAGAATAGCAATATTGTAAAGACAATCAACTTTGAAAAGCCTGATCAACACAATGGCCAACCAAAATTCCAAAGGACTTATGAAAAAGCATCTCCAGACAGAGATGATCGACTCAATTTGCAAACTAAGAATATTTTTTCTTTTTATCTTCTTTACTTTTTTTTTTTTTTTTGGACATGGCTAATGTGGGAATTTGTCTTGCCTGACTAAACATATTTGTTTTCCTTGCCATCTTAATAGGTAGGAGAGGGAAAAGAGGATGAAGAGAATTTGGAATGAAAAGAAAAATTGAATTAAAAAAATAAAATAATAATCCTTTTATTCCAGTTTGGAATATTTCCTTTTTAAAACCTTATCTTCTTGTGACCCTGGGCAAGTCACTTAACCTTCATTGTCTACAGCAGGGGTCGGCAACATATGGCTCTCGAGCCATATCTGGCTCTTTTGAGGGCCAGATATGGCTCTTTCTGCAGGAACCATAAAGTCAATTTTTTTTCAGGTGCTGTTACAGGAGCGAGCACTGTGAGCACTGTACGGCTCTCACGAAATTACATTTTAAAAAATGTGGCGTTTATGGCTTTCATAGCCAAAAAGGTTGTCAACCCCTGGTCTACAGTGATGGGCAAACTATTCCCCATGGGCTAGATCCAGGCAGTAGTTTGCCCATCACAGCCTTAAGCAAATCCCTAATCACTACGCCCCCACATCCAGATGTAGTGATTAGGGAATTGCTTAAGGCAGTGATGGGCAAACTACTGCCTGAATCTGGCCCACGGGAATAGTTTGCCCATCACTGGAGCCCTTACTGATATTCTGCCTTGGAAACAATACACGGTATTAATCTAAGATGGAAGATAAGGGTTTTTTTTTAATTTTTAATTTTTAAATCCTTATCTTCCATCTTAGAAGAACAATAAGTGCTAGGCAATGGGGGTTAAGTGACTTGCCCAGGGTCATACAGCTGATGTTAAAGAAAAGGGGATATAAACCCAGGTGCTATTTATCTGGGCTGACAGGCTCCCAGTGGTTCCCAAACTTTTTTGGCGTACCTCCCCTTTTCCAGAAAAAATATTACTTAGCGCCCCCTAGAAATTATGAAACTATTTATTGAACTCAGAATAGCATGTAATACCAAAAAAACTGTGGCCATCACCGCCCGCTGGATCGCTGCAGCACCCACCAGGGGGCGGTGGTACCCACTTTGGGAATCACCACTCTATAACATGAGCCTGCCAAGCTGGCTCAAGATCCTCAGGAGGTAGATGGATCTAGGCTAAGTGAGTGATGAGGTTGCCTGGGTGAACACCATATGTGCTGGTAATCCCCAGGACTTGTGAAGTTCAGCTTAGCCAAGCCTCTTTAACAGTGCCCAAGCCAAAGTATTAAGTGAGGGGTTGTATGATGATCAACAACTCCTCTAGCTCCTTGGCTTTGGGTTGGGTTTGATGATAAAGGGGTGGCTTGGGCTGGTATTGATCTGCTAAATGGACAACACTAATAATCTGACTGCAGTTTGATAAATCCCTTTCCCTATAGCTGCAGATGTCACTAGTCAGGAAAGGAGCACCAATCTTCAGCTGGATTAAACTGTAACAGGGTTTATTGCTTATCTTAAGGGTTAGGAGCAAGGAATCAGGACAGAGTTTAGGGAATACTATGCTATGTCTAATTAAGCTCAGGTGATCTAAATCTATAGGTAATAGGTTGATATCAGCCTGGAGATTCTTCTCCCTCACAAAATCCCTGGTCTGACCAAAGGACAGGGAAGGATAATGATGTTCTTCTCTCTCAGCTCTATTAGTATCAGGAGAAATGAACTTCCTGTGGCACTCAGGTATGGATGCCGGGTTTGCAGGCCTACCCTCCCATACACCATCCTCCTCCCAGAATTCCCTTCTCTAATTGAGACCCTGGATGGTGCAGTCCAAGAGTATTTATAGAGGTGGTCCCAACTATCTCTTGGTCTTGGCTCACACCATCTGGGTAAATTCCAAGTTCTTTAACCGACAATCCTGTCACTCAAGCTGTTTACCATCTTGTCCCAGAAATTCCTTATCACACCAGGAAATGTCAGAGGCCAGATTGGAACCCAGGATGTCTTTTCTCTAGGCTTGGCTCTTAATCCAATGAGCCACCTAGCTTCCCCTGGAAGATAAATTTAAATCCTTTTAGGATATGGTAACTTGGGGATGGTGGGGAGGTAAGAAGTAATGGTTCATGGTCTGCCTTTCCCAGGCTGCCATCTATAACCCCGAGGAGGTTAAGCCAGATGGCATCTGATAAGAGTACTAGAGGCCTAATTGTGGAAATTTCTCATTCTGTCTCTTTGCAACTTGAAATTTTTTCTGCTTAATAGGTTTGCTGGTAGGTCTCTTCTTCCAGATCTCTCCTTAGTTTCTGAGCCCAGAACAAGTCATAAACTGGGCCTTCTCTACTGCCTTGTCTAACTTTAAACTTCAACCCTAATTCTTTGTTCTCAAATGCCTAGGCATAGTAGAAATATTTCAAGTAATATATATTATATATACCATATATTATGATATGTAATATTCTGTGCTCTTTTAATCTGAATTCAATAGGTTTTATTTGTAAGTTAAGCCTCCATTATTTGATAGTAGAAACATATTCAGCCTATATCCCACTTTTCGCTATTCTGGAGTTCCTCCTTATTGCTGAATTTCATGGGTAGTATTTTGGAATTAAAAGTAAACCTTGTTTATTTTTAAAAATAAGTTGGCTTGAGCCAAAGACCATATCAACCAGGCAAATTTCAAATAATTTAATTCCATTTGTACAAAGCAAGTGTGCATTCTAAAACTATAAACCACGACCCAAGGCTCTTCAGTTTCCATTCTGGGGGAAATGTGTCCAATTTGGGGTGCTACCTTTGGCTCATGCTGCTTCCAGCAAGAATTTGCTCTAAGAAATCTGAATGTAGTTCCTATTTCCATTTCCACAGAACTGGGCAACCACTTTCCATAGTTCCTATACAGGTATTCAAGTTAGCAATGGTATATAGTACAGGGCAACCTTTATTTCACTCCATGGAAAATGTAGAGTATACAAATGAAACAAGGGGAACTTACAAATGCAAAAAATACAGAAAACTCATACAGATGCTAAATCTAGCCACAAACAATCAGCACAATCCTTTTTCCTCTCTGACAAGTTCTATTTTCCATGGGATTCTACATAATCTTTCCCCACTTCTTACCTCAATCCTTTGGTTTCAAATCCCCCCCAGCAGGAAGTCTCTAGACAGATTACTAACTTTCTTCTCATTATATATGAATTTTATGAATGATTTACAGTAACAGCCAAGAACATGGTGAAGATCTTTCACTCCCTCTATGCTGGTGATGGCAAACCCATGACACACATACTGACATGTGTAGCCATTTTCGATCACACATGGCCGCATGTGGCCACATACAGGGAAGTATGGGGCTGCGTGCTGAGGATAAAACATTTGCTGTAGTGTATATACTCTGTGCACTATAGATGATGATTCTACCCATATTAATATACCTATTTTGGTTTATTAAATACAGTTACATATTACAATTATACATTTTCGCTATTTAAACTATAAATATTGTGAAATTATGGGGTTTTTTCTTGAAGTGATACACCACTCAAGTTATGCTTGTTTCTTTTGGCAAATTTTGACTCACCAAGCTCAAAATGTTACCCATCACTGTTGTCTATGCCGAAGCTACCATCCTTTATTCCTTCAGCTTCAAGGGAATGGGTGGTGGGTAGAGGTATGGAGGATCCCCTCTTTTCTTAGAGGAGGTGTAACTTGAACTGAGCTTGGAAGGGATCTTCGGTTTCTAAAAATTAGAGATGAGGAGGGGTAGAATTCTAGGAATACTCCGTGCAGATGGCATAGAATCAAGAGGTACAATGCCATGTATGGGGAACAGAAAATAGGTTAATTTGGCTAGAATAAAACACTGGAAAAGATAATTTGTAAATTTGTTTTTTTTTTCTTTATTTTTGGTTGCTTCTAAGTTTAAGCACTCCTCCACACCCCATCTTCATGAAGCACATAATATCTAAAGTAGTACCAAGTCCAGGCAACTTTGAATCTGATTTGGGCTGCCTCTCATGTTTTGTTTTTTTTTTTAATTTCTTAATTACAGGTGAGTTCCTATGCTGAAACAGACATATGCAGGCACAGAGACAAACTTACAGTTTGAGAGGTTCCAAGGTCCTACTTGTGATGGAGCTGAATTATACTTGAAGAGGAGTCACTGGCAAGTCACTTAACCCTGTCTGCCTCAGTTTCCTCCTCTATAAAATGAGCTGGAGAAGAAAATGGCCAACCACTCCAATATCTCTACCAAGAAAATTCCAAATGTTGTCATGAAGAGTTGGAAATGGCTGAAATGACTGAAAAACAAGAAGATCTTGGCAACTATTTCAATAGCCCTTAGAGAGGGCAGCTGCTGATAAGACATATGGCCCTGACACTGGTTGTTTTACCAGCACATGTGTTCCAGGAGATGCTTAAAGTATAATGTAAAATGCTTCATCAACAGTCCCACAAACTGCTTTTCTTTTTTAACTGAGATTCTAATCATCAGCCTTCCAGAATATTGTAACAGTAGTTTTAAGTTAATTTATTGAATCCTATTTTAAGTTTTAATACAACGAGCATTTTATGTTTGGGATTTTTTTTACAGGACTAAATTTTTACAGGAATAAATTACCTGTTCCATTCCTGACTCATCTTTTATATTGAGTATCTTTGTATTTCCTCCTTCTGGGGAGAAACCTTAGATGTGAACCATAATCTAAGCCACCCATAAATTCATTCCTTGGAATCCAAGAAGGTTTAATGAATCAAAGATTATGAAGAAAAAAGAGCCTAATTTTTCTCAATAGAGACAGGTTCATCGAGAACACATCTCATTCAAACCATATACCTGGAAAGAGGAACGGAGAATGATTGAAGTACCCTATTATTATAGGCCTAGGAGTGGTTCTCCCAAAATATTTTGAATTTCAATCCATAAACTCAGTGTTTTAAGGCCTTGAAATAATGTCACTGTATTCTAGATTAAGTCAATAGTTTAAAGCCAAGGTATCAATAAAACGGAAAATTTCCCAAATCTGATATAATCTTACTTTTATTAATAAGAAGGAAGTTCCACTTCTTTGTTGTTAACTTCATAACCAGAGATAGCAATAATACAAGAATGTGAAACAGACATGTCCATCCATCTAGACACACCCCACCAAATGACTGAAGACAGGGGTGGATTGTTCATCAGGATAAGCTCCCAGAGCATTTTTTTCTCCTTTAGAGATTTCCAGTGTACAGAGGAATTGCATCAAGAGATTTGAAGTTTTTTATTGGCAAGAGACACTTCTAGGGAGTTTAAGGGTTTATGGTGGGCCTGGAATGGGAGGGGGAGAGGTAGTGTCTCTCCTTTTGGAGCTTAATTAAAATGGTTAGGGGAATGCTATGGATAAATAAATAACAATATAATTTGAGGAGGGGAAAAATGCTAACAACTGAGGCATCAGAAAAGGCATTCTGAAGGAGGTAATAAATTTGAGTTGAGCTTTAGATAATATCTGCAATATATTTCTATTCCTTTCCACTCACAATAGGGCCATCCTAATTCAGGTTTTCATCACTTCTTGCCTTGAACCACTGCAAAAACATTTGGCCTTCCTGTATCTAGTCTCTCTCTTTTCCTATCTATCTTCTAAACAGTTGCCTATTGATATTACTAAAGGGGTCTGATCATGTCATTCCATGCATTGAGAAGTTTCAATAGCTTCCTAGGATAAAATATAAATTTTGTTTGACAATTCAAGTGTGTCACAGAGTGACTCCAAAGTAATTTTTCCAGGCTGATTACATATAACTAATCTGCATGCATTCTATATTCCAGCCAAATTGACCTACTTACTGTTCCCATACATGACATTATACCTCTTGTTTCCATTCCATTCCAAAAAATCCCTCTCCACTCACTTCAAGTTACACCTTGAAAAGAGACATTTCCTAATTCCCCCAATTATTAGTACTCTGACCTCCAGCAACTTATGTAGCAATCTCCCTCTGTGTCACTTCTCCAATTAGCTCCTATACTTTCCAGATGGGTCCTCAGGAGGTAGCTGCTTTCTTGGTTTCTAGGAGCAATTCTATGGGTCTTGCTCTACCATTTTAGATCATAGATCCCACTATAGCATATGTCTCATTAAAAATAAGCTAGAGGGTACTTCTACCTCTCAGAAAATACATTGACTAAAATGGCATAGTAAGAAGAGTAGATACCAAACATTCCCCAGAAAGCTGGGGTGCACCTTCCCATAAACACACATGGGAGATTAGGCACAAGCCTGAAGTACAACGAGACACATATGTAATGGAATACAAATACCAAGGCAATTTACAACTCCAGAATAATGAGACCTTGAAATTCTTTCTCTTTATGAAATCCTCTATGTATCTCAACTGTTGATTGCCAAGGCTAGTAACTTGAGTCCACATACAACTCTCTTCTCTTCTGCCTGAGTTCACACTCTTTGCAAAACTTCTTCCGCCCTGAATGAACCTCTAAAGGCATCTATATCTACTTGGAGTGTGGACTTTGCTTTCTCAATCTCTCAAATTGTAATATTGGGTGTCTCCTCCATCTATGGCCATTGGTGAGGGGAGAGAAACACCATCCTTCCTTCCCTGCAAGGGTCCCATTGACAAACTAGTCCTGAACCTACATCTCACAAACTACACAGGGCTTAGCTATTTAAAGCTTCCCTGGGCCATGGTATAACAATTAAAAATAATAAAGGCTGCTATAAATATAAAAATTAGTGTTTTAATTAAAGCCATGCTGATAGATAAAGTCATTAAACCATGCGCTTGTAAGAATTCAAAACTGCTGTCCCAGCCATTATTGTTACCTCTCTTCCTGAGTCTGCTGGCCAAGAGGGCCACTCCCTCCTAACCCAGGAGATTTAATCTGTTCTCTGCCTGGAGACATAGGTGGCCCCATGCCCAAAGAACCGGAACCAGAAACCCGTTGGACCATGGGAAATGTAGTTTGATAATTTCCACGTGTCTATAGAAAATACATATATATATATACTTAAAGATGGCATCTCCCAAATTTCATTTTTACAATTCCCCCTGAGGGCTGGCAAAAAAAAGGGTTAGCCCTTTTTCTTTGCTGGACCTGTAAAAATAGACAACTTTTAAAATTTAGGAATTTGGGGGATAAAAGAAATAGATGAACGAATGGGTAAAATTAGCCGCATTGACAAAAAAAAACAATTTGGGGGCAGTCCCCTATTGGTATAACAGTGTACAATTAGAACAATATATACAACTCAATTTCAACTCCCCATAGTTCAATCAACTGCACCCCAAAGTTCAAAATTTGGTCTTCATGGTACAGTGAAGGCTTTTCAGACATCTGCATAGTGTCTTTACCAAACAGGTTCATCGTCTGGATTCTGGGGAGATGGCAAGATCCTTATCCTGAAATTATTCTCAAAAGAATTTAAACTTTACATTATAGATTACAAAACATACATTTTCTTCTAAGATTTATACAATTCCCCCTGAAATTACTCCTAAAAGAGTTAAATATACATATATTTTGACATTATCGAATTTTTAAAAACTTAATGGATATCCCCCTGAGGTAAATCTTAAACACACCTTTTTTTCTTAAAAAGGGTACCTCAGATCAGCTAAGGATGAGTGGCTGAGTCCCAAGGGTTGTATGAAATTGGCAAAATACAAAGAATAAAATTCAAGAAAAAAGAAGAAAAAATTAACTTGTGAATGAAATGTAAAATGTGCAAAAAATGTAGGGAAAATAAACTTAGACCTTTGAATGAAGGCCTAATTAAAGTGAATTCAGCAGTTTGCAACTACCCATTCAGGGCCAGGACTTAAGGAAAATGTCTCTCTCTGATCTGGTTTATCATCAGCTTTTCAGGGAACTGAGCCAAATAAATAACCAATCTTAGGTGCTTTCTAGGAATCTAAGTCGAGGGGACCCACGTCCTCTAAAGTTTTAGAAAAGACTGGGACTCCAGGACTCAAACCCCAATTTCCAAGCCCTAAAGTATTGGCATAGAACTGCTGCAATTATGCAGATCTTAGTCAGTCAAGTCTCTGACCATGTGCTTCCTTTAGCACTATTAACAGCTCTCATGTTCCCTTTTCATAGAATCAGACAGAAAGGCATTTAATCACAGTCCTATAGGCTCAGGTATTTGCTGTAGAATCAGAAAAAGGATAAATAATGATTATATATGTACTTCCAGTACAAGATGAGAAAAGGGAAAAATCAATTGCTCTAATAAAAAAAATGTTTTAAAAAATCAAAAATATATATAGCTTAGAACTAGAAGGGTTATGTTACCCAAAAATGAGGTTTTCATTTTGTGAGTGTAAATGGATCTTACAAATAGCAGATTCACAGTGCACATTCAAATAGAGTACCATTATTTCCAATAGCACATTTTAAAACAATGATGTTTAAAATCATTTACTTGTTACAACTTTTAAATCTTGGCTAAGAGTTTCTCAACAAACTCTGTTATTGCTTCCATAGCAATTCTGATACTTAAAAAGAAACCTTCTGGTCTAAATTATCCTCAGATAAGAATATACAGGTGCTCCTTGGCTTCCTGTTTTAAAAAAAAAATTTCTGGGTAGGAAATGCTTCTACCCATTTAAGGCAATAATTTTTCTTATAATAAAATATATAAAATATTTATCTTTTAAGACAACAATTCTTAAGGATTTAAAGTAAAAGTTAAAAATATCTCTTGTAAAATTACAAGGTAATATTCAAAGCATGGAAACTTCAAGGTTCTTTAAATTACCAAGACAGAATAAATTTTAAAAGACATGTGCTTTATAAATCCAATATACATAAGGCATTACATATATTACATTAAAAATGTAATGTGAGTATCAGATCAACAAGCTAGTCAAAACCTCTTACCAGTTCTAATAGATTTTTTTCATTATTTGGGAGTTACAATAAAATCATCAACAGAATTAATCTAGCAGCCACAAACTTCATTAACTTAAAATGATTCAGTGCAACAGGAAAATCAACAAAATAAGCAAGATTAATTTACAAAACACTAATTAGCAAAATACAGTAAGATAGTCTCTTTAAAACAGAAATAAAACTCATTCAGTTCCGAGGTTTAAAAGTTCACCCCTGGTTCAATTTAAGGTTCTTTTGATTGAGTTCTGCTGAGTTTAAGGAGTTTTGTTTTTTTTATAATCAGTCTTTGCTCTCAGTTCAAAGTTCTGAGCAGGTATAGGGGTGAATAGGCCATTTGGCCCAATTAAGGGTAAACGCTAGGTCCACATGGTATAGGGTCATGGGCTCAGGGCTAGAGAAAAAGCTTAAAGTCCGTTTTGTAGAAAATACCAAGTGTAGAGCTTGTGTGGGTTGGGGTTGCCTAAATTAGGTCTTTAGAGAAACCCGTGGAAGGCTACAAATAGGGAGAAAGGGGAATATACTACCAAAATCTTTAGCGACAGAGCTAAATCAGTCTCTGGAGATAGAGATCTCGGCAAAGGCAGCAGCTGGGGGTCATCGATGTTGGGGCTCGGGGTTCTGGAACTAGCAGGATTAGCAGCACCAGCGGCAGGATCAAAGAAGAGGCACCGGGATGCTTGCAGGCTTGTGGCACAGCAGGAATGGAGATCAGCGGCAGAGACACACTGGCTGGGCTCTGGCATTTTAGTTTTAAAGCCAAAAGCCAGAATTGGCTGGCCTGACCTCCCAAGGTGGTTTGGGCTGGACTGGCTGGCTGAGTCCCACCTCAGGCAAAAATGTGCTGTTGCTTTTAGCAAAAGCATGGCAAGGAAAGCCATTTTCCTTTTTAAAAAAAGTGCTCAAAAGAGCTGAGCCAGACGGCCAAAAAGCAGGCATAGTTATCGTTTCTGAAAGGCTATCTGGAAAATTGAGAATTCGATTTCCAAACTTCGTAAGGTTGCCAAAATTATAAAGATTAAAAATAATAAAGGCTGCTATAAATATAAAAATTAGTATTTTAATTAAAGCCATGCTGATAGATAAAGTCATTAGACCATGCGCTTGTAAGAATTCAAAACTGCTGTCCCAGCCATTATTGTTACCTCTCTTCCTGAGTCTGCTGGCCAAGAGGGCCACTTCCTCCTAACCCAGGAGATTTAATCTATTCTCTGCCTGGAGACATAGGTGTCCCCATGCCCAAAGAACCGGAACCAGAAACCCGTTGGACCACAGGAAACCCGTTGGACCACAAGATGGCATCTCCCAAATTTCATTTTTACAATGGTCAATTTGTTTGCTCATAAAATGAAGTTGCTCTTTTCAATTCTGTCAGAGTTAAGTGTTCATACTTCATAAAAATATTATCAGCTGTCAATACTTTGTTAGGACACTAAAATTTCATCCAGTGTATGTATATTCTGTGACTATGTCAACTTATATTTTGGATTTAATTAGATGTATACATTTTGCTCTCTTTTTGTGGGAAGCCAAGAAGAGAATAGATAAAAATCTGAGACTCCTCTTTTGACCCCTTTTGTGATCCTTGTGATTTCTTCTTGAAAAGTATTATGGCCTTACTGAAAAGCTTTAAGTTCCTATCAAACCTGAATTTAAAGGGTTAACACTGTTAACACAGCAAGGAATGCTGCTGCCTGTTATAGCTAAGGCCAAGATACTCCCCAACTTGGCTTTCTGATAAGAACCTAGTCAAAACTCAGCCTTGGCCTTGGTCTATTCTGAAGCCAATGTTTTGTGTTTTGATGTGACATAATTTGTAACTTCTGCACATCTGCAAAGTTTCAGGGGGGTTCTTTTGTGTGAAATGAGTCTTGAAATATATATATAATAAACTCCATGCTCCTGGAGCCAGAGCTGGAAGCATGAAGTAAAAGACATTTCCCTTGTCCTGTCCTTATTTCCTTATCAACTAAACTGTCCTTATAAGAGATGATAAAGAGATCTCCACATCTTTTGATGTGGGAGAAACATACCCAAGTCTGTAGCAGGGTCTTGCCCCAAGAATGGGAGATTCAAACTCCATTCAGTCCAGAAGTAAGAAAAGAATTTTATTTAGAAAAGTAGGGGGATTGGGTGGTATAATAGCTCAATAGCTGGTGAAATAGTCTAGGGCAGTGATGGGCAAACTTTTTAAAGAGGGGACCAAAAAAAGGAAATGCTCATCTGTCAGTCTGTTCCTAAGGCAACTCTTTCAAAGTTTTATTTTATTGTATCCTACTCATTGTATTCGTCAGATTAGGAATGTCGGTTGACCAATAGAACATTTTAGGATCCCCCCCCCATCTGGTGCAGGCCATAGTTTGCCCATCACTCGTTTAGGGGCTAATCAGGTAGACTTATGGCTGATGGACAAGCCCAGGGGCTAGTAGAGTAGCCTCTTTGGAGAAGATAGTAGCAGCTTCCATTGTAGAGTGACAGCTTCCTCCAAGGAGTGGCAGCTCCCACACCCTAGGGATCAGAGTGGGCATATTTATTGGGATCTCGTCCCTTAGCTTCCCTTTTCCAACCTCAGGGGGTAGTAGGTTTGGGGGTTTGTTGGAATAGGTAATAAGGAACATGAGCAAGATTGGAGGTTTCAGGGTACAGGTTCCATGTTTCTCCATTATCTACCTTGTCATCATTTGTTGGGGAGTGCCCTTCCAGAGTGGGAACATGGGGAAGGAATACTGTACATTGCAAGACCATTATAGGTAATTAATTATTTCTTAGAACAACATAAGGAATTAATAAAACAGAATGAATCCAGAGCTGATGCCTAGCATAGAATGTTACCTGTCTGATACACAGAGTGGAGAAATGAACAATCTATAATTCATGCTTGACTAATGCTGAACTCAGGTTTTGCAGTTGATGTTTAACTGGTGCTAACTAGTGAGAAATAAAAGATTTCAGAGTATGGGGATCCTTTTCTTATTACTACTCCAAGGACACAAAAATAATGACAGTACTGAGAGTTGATCCCATGCCTTCTGACTCCCCAAATAAAAAGTTCTATACAAGCTATGTTGTTATTCGGTCATTTCAGGCACATCTAACTTTTTGTGACCCAAATTGGGATTTTTTATTTTGGCAAAGATACTAGAAGGGTTTGACATTTCCTTCTCCGTCTCATTTTACAGATGAGGAAATGGAGGCAAATGGGGTTAAGTAACTTAACTAGGGTCACATAGCTAGTAATGTCCAGAGCCAGATTGATGAATCTTCCTGATTCCAAGCCAGTGCTCTATCCACTGCACCACCTAGCTGCCCCCCAACCCAGATCTACCACCTGTAGTCTTCTAAAATTGCCTAAGAAAAAGAAAACATTTTATTTCAGCCATCATATGGCTATTTAATGTATTAAATAATCAACAGTGTTCATGCAATAAGAAAAACCCTATTCACAGAGGCGTCAGAAGGAACAGAGTAATTGGGGCTCAGCAGGGGCTTTGGGAGACTAAAATCGTTAGATTACCTGAGCTTGAATTCAAGCCAATCATATGCAGGCCTACTTTTCACATTTAAAATGTTAGATTGCTAAAACAAAAGAAAATCCACTAGGAGAGGTTCTAGACATTTGTATTTGATTTCCTCTACCCTGGACTTTGAAGTAAATCAATACAACAACGCTAAACAGACTTAAATGTGGGGACTATTCAGTTAAAAGCGAGAATGATGTTCAGATGCATAAGACTTGAAAAGACTTAATAGAGGCTGAATTGGTCTATAGGGAACATCTCATGGAGCATTTTCAGAGTCCCTTCCTGGTTCTAGTCAACCACATGGGACCTTTCAGGCCTGTTTCCAGTCATTTGTTGAGTCAGTGCTAAAAGGGATTTGAGTTTTGACATGATATCGCAAACTGAGTGGTTCTTTGATCCTCCCCCATTCTACAATATCAAGAGGGAGGAGTGGTACTCCATCAGTTAATAGAAAAAATAGCTTCCAGCTTGTCTCTCTTCCTTTGACCCCTCAGAGGACATTGTGTAATTACTCTGAAACTCTGGGTGATGGTTGGGGAAAGGCTAGACTTTACCTGAGCATCATGGTGACCATGCCCACATGACAGCTGGTACAGAACAATTCAACTAGATGTGTTTTTGCCTGGCTCTCTGTTTGCCTTTTCCTTCCTTCCTTCCTTCCTTCCTTCCTTCCTTCCTTCCTTCCTTCCTTCCTTCCTTCCTTCCTTCCTTCCTTCCTTCCTTTCTTTCTTTCTTTCTTTCTTTCTTTCTTTCTTTC
>NC_058132.1:402149704-402222874 GCF_016433145.1 Gracilinanus agilis
TCTTTCTTTCTTTCTTTCTTTCTTTCTTTCTTTCTTTCTTTCTTTCTTTCTTTCTTTCTTTCTTTCTTTCTTTCTTTCTTTCTTTCTTTCTTTCTCCCTTACATTCTGTCTTAGTATCAATTCTAAGACAGAAGAGCAACAAGGGCTAGGAAATCAGGGTTAAGTGACTTGCTCAGGATCACATAGCTAGGAAATGTCTGAGGCCAGATTTGAACCCAAGTCTTACCAAGTACAGGCTTAGCACTCTATCCAGGGTATTATCTAGCTGTCCCCTCCCTGGGTGCCTTTTCCAGTTTTGTGTTTGTTCTTTCCTAAATCTGAACACATACCCAGTAGAAACATTCAGGCTTGGCTTGTGAATTTGAGAGGTCTAGACTCATGCATCTTAAAGTAAATTAAGAATTAATTTGTGAAATTACAAAATGGGGACAGGCAACCCTGGACCTTTTGTGGTTTTTTTTTTTTTTGTTATTGTTCAGTTTTTTTCAACTGTGACCAACTCTTCATGATTGCATTTGAGTTTTTTTTTTTTTTTGGTTTGTTTGCTATTTCCTTCTCCAGTTCATTTTAAAGATGAGAAAACTGCGGCCAAAAGAATTAAGTGATTCATCCAGGGGTACACAGTTAGCAAGCATCTGAGGTCAGATTTGAACTCAGGTCTTCCTTTTAGGTACTTATCAGGGGAGATCATGATTGGCAGTGGAAACAGAGCTGCAATTGCACTTTAATTAAACAAAGACAAAAAGCAGGGAGAGATAGAGAGGCAGAAGGCAATGCCTGAGAACAATGGAATAGGATAGTGAAGGGATGCAGTGTGAGGAAGAGAATGGGGATAGGGAGAGGCAGTGAATATCACTCACATAACCATGGATCTAGGTAAAATGGATCTGATGGATATGGAACACTGATCAAGAGGCAGGAGTCTTGAGGTCTCATTTTCCTAGGATTAGAGGGATATCTACTCCAAGCATGTGAGGACTTCCCTGGGCAGAATGGGTGGATGAGAATGATTTGTTCCAACATCTCTAAAGGTGACTGAAGCAGGTGCTGTGGAGAGTGTAGAGCTTGGTCAGACATGGAAGATGCCAAAGTCATTTCATCTACTGCTTTCTGGGCCATCACTAGTTATCCTGAGCTTTGTCTTGCTCCTGAACTTTTTTTTTCTGTAGTTACCATAATTAAAAAAAATATTTCCATTAAAGTTTTCAGGTATCTTCCTCTCTTCCTCCCCTCTTTGCACTAGAGAAGGCATCATTTCATAAAAAAGAAATATGTATATTATATATATAACTATATTTCTGTTACTGTATATTATGTTCTCTTGGTTCTGCTCATTTCATTGCTTATAATTTCATGTAGGTCTTTTCATGTTTTTTAATTAACCTTTTTAGAAGGTAGGACTGGAAAAGAGAAGGGAGGAATGGAGGAAAGAGAATCTAGGATACACAGTAAAAATTATTAAAGGCCAAAAAAATTAACTTGCTTATCATTTCTTATGGTGCAGTAGTGGTCCATCACAATCATCTACCATGACTTGTTTAGCCAATCCCCAATTAATTAAGGGCATTCTCTCATTTTCTAGTTCTTTGTCATCACAAAGAGAACTGTTATAAATATTTTAGAACATGTTAGTCATTTTCCTTATCTCTTGATCTCTTTAGAAGACAAACCTCATATTGGTATTATTTTTAATCAAAAGGTACACAGTTTTATAACTCTTTGAGCATAAGTTCCAGATTGCTCTCCAAAATGGTTGGATCAGTTCACAGTTCCATCATCTGTGTATTAGTGTCTCCATTCTTTCACACCCCCTCCAACATATGTTGTTTTGCTCTTTTAACATTTTATCTAATCTGATATGTATGAGGTGACATCTCAGAGTTGTTTTGATTTGCATTTCTCTAATCAATAATTATTTAGAGAATTTTTTCATAGTGATGTGAGACAGAATTGAGTGTGCTATTCTCAGAATGAACATTCAGCTTACAAATGCTAATTCATTACCTTTTGTTGATTGAGACCTCCAGGACAAGCCTGGGAGGGAAACTGATGAAAGACAGAAAGGGCAATAAACAACTGGGTTACTCCCCTTACCTGACCTGAACTGGGTTGGAAGCACAGGTGTTTTGGACTTTGGGTCAAGCAGGGGAGGTGGGGATGAGTCTTGTGTTGGGAACTTGTATAAATTGCCTGTTTGCTGCCTAGTCAGTCTGCACTTCTTGGCCCATCATTGAAGTGCTCTCTTTCATGAAGGGAATAAACAACTGTCTCTTTTTACTCTTACCTTCTGATTCCAGGTTTTGTTTATTTGAGTGAGTTGGGTACTTGTGCTCACACAGTTAAGTGAGGCACTTATCATTTTTATCTCACAGAGCTTTGATTTATTCATTCAAAAACTCTCTGTTCATAGTCTGGGACCATTCATCATTTGGAGAATGGCTCATATTCTTATAAATGTGATAAATTATATATTTTAGATGTGAAATCTCTGAGAAAATGTCTATACCCCCCACTTTCTGCTTTTCTTCTAATTTTTGCTACATTAATTTTATTTGTACAAAACATTTTTATTTAACATAATAAAAATGAACCATTTTATACCTCATAATTCTTTCTATATCTTGTTTATTCATAAATTCTTCTCCAATCTAGAAATCTGATAGGTAACATGTTCACTATTTTTCAAATTATGATATCTCCCTTTATGTCTAGGTTAGGTCAAAATACATCCATTTTGATCTAATCTTGATAAAAGGTATAAAATTTTTTTTACCAAAATTTTTACAGAGTAGTGTATTCTTATCTCCAAAACCTGGATCTTTACTTTTGTCAAACACAAAGTTACTATAATCTTTTGGTACTATTTGTTGTATGTCTGTTCTCTTCTGCTGATCTACTTTTCTATTTCTTAGCCAATACCAGGAAGTTGTGATAATTATTGCTTTATAATGCAATTCAAAATCTGGTATAGCTAGACTTCCTTCCTTTACATTTTTAAAAAAGAATTTATTTTATATTCTTGACCTTTTCTTCTTCTAAATGAATTTTATTATTTTTTCTAGTTCAATAAAATAACTTTTTGGTAATTTAATTGGGATGGCATTGAATAAGCAGATTAATTTAAATAGAATTGTCTTTTTAATTATATTGGCTCTGCCCACTCATGAACAATTAATATTTCTCCAATATTTAAATATGACTTTATTTATATAAAAATATTTTATGATATTTTTATGTAGCTCCTGGGTTTATTTTGGCAAGTCTATGCCTAGGTATTTTATTCTGCCTATGATTATTTAAAATGGGTTATCTCTTACTATCTCTTCCTGCAAGATTTTGTTGGTAATATATAGAAGTGCTGATGACTGAAGTGGATTTATTTTATATCCTGCTACTTGACTAAAATTGTTGATAGTTTTGACAAAATCATTGGTTTTTGATGATTCTGGAAGAGAGTGAGGCTGACAACTTTGTGCAACTCTGACTCAAATCCAATTCATGTAAAATTCAATCCAATTTATCCCATGATGTCATTGGGCTTCTTTGAAGGACAAAGAACAACAATATTCTTTAATTATTCTCTGTACCTGGGAGCTAAATTCTATTGCTTCTTCACTATTGGTGCTCAGTAAACTTTGTGGTTTCTAATGGCTGAAGTAATGTCATCCTAGTCATTGCCCTCCAAAATACTCAGCATCCTCTAAATCTAGTAGCTTAGGGCAAAGCCTGAGATCACCATGCTCTATCTCTGTGTGTAAGGGAAAAGAATGTTTGTCTTTAATGAACAAATTGACATTTGAAGATGTTTTATTACTTCGAGTTTTCTTTTCCTAAGTGAGAAAATGAGACAATGTTTTAAAGTAATCTCACCAATGAAGAACAGAAGCTGTGAGTAAGGCTCATGGGGCTGAAATCCTTAGTTCTCTTTTCTTTTTTGATCAGTCCCAGTACTTCTGCAGGCAAAAAAAATTTCAACAATTAGATTTACTAGGTGGTTGTGTTGAGATATGAACTCTGGGGAAATCTTTTATGAATTGCCAAGATTAATGGGAAAACAAATGTAAAATTTTTCTAAAACAAGCATAAGAGAAAATACTAAAATGACTCCAGAAAGCTCGATGTATGTTTTTATTTGAATCAAGAAAAAATACAGACGCAGTAACCAATTTTTATGTTTTTATTTCACTCAGGGATACTAATTAAATTTACATGATTTAAAAATCAAATTTACATGATTTAAATTACAAACTAATGAAGAGTACAGTCCTTAGTTTATATATTTCTGATTTTAGAATTTGGGCTTGCCTATCTAGCAGGTGTGTTGTTGGACAAAAGGTTTGAGGGAATGAGTGTATAGTAAGATGGGATTTTTGAAAATATCACATCTGTTTTCTTTTGAGGGTTGGGAGAGATGGGCTTTGGGGGCAATGAAGTAGGGGTATGGTTTGGTGAAGACAGTATTAAGAAATGTTCAATTCAATTCAATTAATCCTTTAAAAATCCTTAACTTCTGTCTTATACTAAGTATGAAAACTAAGGCAGAAGAGTGGTAAGAGCTTGGCAATAAATGTTAAGTGACTTGCCTAGGGTTACATAGGTAGGCACTATCTAAGTTTGGATTTGAACTTAGGTCCTCCCAACCTTAGGCCTGGCACTCTAACCACTGTACTACCTAGCTGCCTCTCAACTAATACTTATTAAATACCTACTATATGCAAGGAACTATATTAGGCCCATGAGATATGATGAAAAAACAATGAATCTGTCATTGTTTTCAAATAGTTTATATTCTATTGGAATACACAATGTTAATGAATAAGTGATTGCATACATGAGTGAAAAGTGTTTATTAAACACATTATGAACTAAGTCCTATGCTAAGATCTAAAGATACAAAAAGAACACAATCCCTGCTTTCAATGAGTACTTTAGGAAGATAGTGTAAGATAAATAAAAACAAGATAATCTGAAGAAGGGAGAAAACAATGTCCTCAGGTTACAAACAGAAAAGCAAGACAGACAGTCTGTGCTCTCAGAGCTCACAGGGACACAGAAAATATAGGAGGTATCTGCAAGTTTGATAGAAAGGCTCTTTGATCCTTGGGTGCAGAGGCAAAACAGATGAAAATACATCCTTTAAAATGCTATTTACACTGATAAACCCATATCTGTTTTTGATGCTGGACCATTTGGGAGTGTCAAGGAATTTGGTGGCAAGAACTATTTTTTCTAGCTCTTTAGTAGTGGTGGCTACTGAGGAGGGAGGAGATGGAGCACCTGTAGAAACAGGGACCAGGTTCCATCTTCACAAGGGTTGATTCCCTAGGAGATGCCTGAAGAGGCTGGGCTCAGGATCAGTCAATGATCTTGGTACATTACTATTCCCTAGGCTCCTGGACTCAGGGGGCCTGGGATGTTGCCATTAGGGGTGCTGGTGGTTGAGGTGGTGATGATCATTTGATTTGCTTGGCACATACACTCTCCAGTCTCTTCCTCAGGATGCCTTGCTGTTTCATCTAGATTGGCTTTGCCTGTCTCTGAAGTGACTTGCTCCCCTGGACATGTCCTGTGGAAGCTGATTTTAAAGCAAGAATGATGTCCAGGGATGGGGTTTTGGGAGGATCATTGCCCTTATGGTCAATGGCATTTGAGCAGCAATTAGTGGTGAAGGTGGAAAGGTGGCTGCCTTCTCTGTCTCTTCCTAAAGATACTTACCTCTTCAGATAGGATGCCTTTCCTCTCCTGTGAGGACAAATACACCTAGAGGTATGTCTAATTTTTTGAGCTAATCCCAATTTATTTTTTCATCATATGTCTTTAATCCAATGATCAAAACATACCTCCGATGCACATAAATCATCATCATTTCTATATATTTCCAACATATTAGAGCAGCAAGAGGTAGAAAGAGAAACATCATTTAAAATCACCCTAGACAATATAAAATACTTGGGAATCTATCTACCAAAACAAACACAGCAATTATACGAAAACAACTACAAAACACTTCCCAAACAAATAAAACTAGAGCTCAACAATTGGAAAGCCATTAATTGTTCATGGGTAGGACGAGTTAACATAATAAAAATGAACATTCTACCCAAATTAATTTATCTATTTAGCGCCATACCTATCAAACTACCAAAAAACTGCTTTACTGAATTAGGAAAAACTATAACAAAGTTCATTTGGAATAACAAAAGATCAAGAATATCAAGGGAAATAATGAAAAAAAAATGTGAAGGAAGGGGGCCTAGCAGTACCAGATATTAAACTATACTATAAAGCAGCAGTCATCAAAACAATATGGTACTGGCTAAGAGATAGAGAGGAGGATCAGTGGAATAGACTTGGGGTAAATGACATCAGCAAGACAGTGTATGATAAACCCAAAGAGCCCAACTTTTGGGACATGAATCCACTATTTGACAAAAACTGCTGGGAAATTTGGAAAACAATATGGGAGAGATTAGGTTTAGATCAACATCTTATAGGGGGCCATGCCTCTATATGATTTTTTGGGGTCCTGAGCGGCGTGGTGGCATAGGATGGTTAAAGCAGGAGAAAGAAAATGAGAACAACTAGACTAGTGGTTAGCCCATGCTGTCCCAAAGTCTGTGGGCTTGGGAGTTTATTATATACTGGTTTCAAACAAAGAACACAGCTATGAAGGGGTAACAGATCATACATAACCCATTAAAGTCTAAAGAGTAAAGGTATAAGTACCAAGACAATGGCCAAATTCCAACCATCAATTAGTAGGGATAATTCTGGGAGAGGAAATATCCCAGGGAGATGCTCACCAGTCAAATCCTAAAGGAGCCAGTTCTAATCTGAATATGCACTCTTATCTAATTAACATTTGTTAGGAAAGGAATCATTAACTCAGTAGATGCTGGTCTGCCACTTCAAAGCTCTCCAATAAGAATTGTAAAAAACGTGGGGATCAAAGACTGAGTCAAAAGAGGAGCCTCAGATTTTTATCTTAGATGGCCCATTCAGTCTGCATCCTGACATGCAGTGCAGAAAATCATACACACAGTTTTACTTGCCGATGATTTTGTAATGGGATCTAGATAAAATATCTGTTACAGACTCTGTTTCTCTAAATGACTCCTAATAGCCTTCTTGGAGGGATCAAGTTGATTTTGGATTAACCTACCTGCTGGTACCAGAGCCTTTTGGGGCTCAGGTGACCAGGACCAAACACAAAGACTGCCTCAGCCTGGATTGGTCACGTAGGGAATCCAGATAACAGGCCCTAAATTTGATCCTATTTCTCCAAAGGCTTTAATACATAGAACGGCTTCCCACAAATTCCAATGAGAGTAAGGTTCAAGCATAGTCCACTGACCTCACCTCCATCTTTTCCTCCACTGTATTGGCTTTTATGTACCTCTTTATGAGAGATAGTTTACTCCCCCCCTACCAATTTCTCCATTTCTCTTTTCCCCATGTGTTCCTCTTTCTTGCACCTTGATTTGTTTTTTGAATATTGGCTCATCCTATTCAGTTTCCTTCCTCCTACATATCTACCTTTTCATTATTTTAATAGTGATAAAGTTCTTAAGTATATTAAGTAATTCAGATATACTGCATAATTTAAATTTAAATCCCTTAAATATCTCAAGTATCAGATATCTTAAGTATTTCAATTTTCACCTTTCCAGGTATGAATAGACTCAATCCAACCTTTTTGAAAAACCTAACTTTTCACTTGACTTTTTTTATGCTACTCTCGAATGTCAAATTTGCTCACTAAATTTTCTTCTCAGCTATTTTTTTTTGTTCTGGAAAGATTGAAATTCCTCTATTTCACTAAATGTAAAATTTCCCCCGAGTATTATACTTAGTTTTTCAAGGTATATAATTCTAGGTTGTAGTCCTAGATCCTTTGTCTTTCAGAATATCATATTCATGCTTCCTGGTCTTTAATATAGAAGTTGCTGGGTCCTATGTGATACTGACTGTGGCTCCACAATATTTGATTTGTTTCCTTCTTGTTGTTTTAGTACTTTTTCCTTGGCCTGGAACTTGTAGAATTTGGATATGATCATCCAGGGGCTTTTTATTTTGGTATTTCTTTTAGGAGATGATCGCTAGATTCTCTCAATTTCTATTTTTCCTTCTTGTTCAAGGATATCAAGGAAGCTTTCCTTGATGATTTTTTATATGGTGTCTAGGCTCCATGGCTTTCTGGCATTGGAATGATTTTTAGATTATCTCTTCTGAATCTATTTTCCAGATCAGTTATTTTTTCAGTGAGGTACTTTAGAATTTTTTAATTCTTCTGATCTATTACTTAGAGCAGTGATGGGCAAACTTTTTAAAGATGGGGCCAAAGGAAAGGAAACTGCTTTAAAAAGGTCAGTTTGAGGATTCAGTCTTTCACTCTGCATTGGTGAGCCAGACTGGAGAAGAAGACTTTTTTCCTGGCTCCTGCACCAGTTTGCTGGGTGAGCAGCTGGCCTTCCTTTCCTGGCTTCTAGAAAGATTTGTTCCAGAGAAGCCTTCCTTTCCTGGATTTTGGAGAGTTTGGTTCTGGATATTCCTGTCTTGGCTTTGGAGGAGGCTGCATTGGTGAATCCTGGCTGAAGACACCACTGAGACTTCTGGCTGAGGATTACCAGGAAATCCACATGGAGACAGAGTCTTGGGGAAGCCCTTCTGGGGTTAAGCCTGGCTTCTGAGGAGAAGGGCTGGTAGGCTCATTGGTATCTGTCTATTTATCTACATTTTTCCACTTTCACTCTTTCCATCTCTTTGTAAATAAAGCTGCTAAAAGTCATTTTGACTTAAGCTATATTTTAAATCAGCAACAACAATATCACTTTAGAATTTTCATATTTAGCATAAAACCTAAATTTTAATTCTTATAGTTTTATTCAGTGTGTTTTGTGCCTCCATTTCCTTTTGGTTTGTTCTAGTTTTTAAGGCATTGGTTTCTTCAGTGAATCCCCCCCAAAAAACTGTTGAATTTTTCTGTCAATTCTCTTATTTGAGTTTTTTATTTCTTTTCAAATTCTTTCAGGGTTTGGGTGAGAGTGGGGACATACTATTCTTTTACACTTTCCTTTGAGGCATGTTTCCTTTTTGACATTATTGTCCTTTTCTGGGTTTGTATTTTGATCTTTGCTGTCACTACAATAGCTTTGCAAGGTCAGAAGTTTTTTTCTCTTTCTCTTTTTTTTAGTTATTTTTTCTCATTACCTTATCTGTGTGTTGAGTTTCTTCTCTGTTTTTGGGGTAGAGGGAGCACTGTTCCAAGCTTGAAACATACTCTTCTCTGGTATTTGCATTAGGCCCAGATACCTTTGTTTCCCATTATATGTCTGTTGAAGGGGTAGCCCTGCTGGCTTGCTCTGGGGGTGGTTTGCAGTATTTTGTCCAGCTAGATTCACTGTTTGTGTCACCATTTCCCCTGTTGTTTTGTGGACTGACTGGGCTGGTCCCTTCTCTGCTGCTTCCCAGTTCCTGTCAAGTGGCTTGGGCAGGTAAGTCCTCTGTTCTGGGCTTTGTTGTCTCAGGCCACATATAAATGCATTGGTCTCCTGTCTGTTCTGCCTTTGCTACACATGCAGAGTGGCTTAGGGTGGGTTGATCCCCAACTCTGCTACTTTGCTGCCTCTGGTGCTCTATTGCCACAAGGGAGTGTGTAGGTTCATGCCTTTTCTGACTTCACTGCCTGTGCCAAGTTCTAATTACATTTTAATCTGTTTTGGACTCCATGAGTTTTGCAGCTGCTTGAAGAGTTTGACACCTCTGGGCTACAGGATAGACTTAAATCTAATAAGATGAATAATAAGATGAATTTCAATAGGGATTAACATAAAGTCTTACACTTAGGCTCAAAAAATGAATCTCAGAGTTAGGATGGGGGAAGCATTGTTAGAAAGCAGATTGTCTCAATTGTGTTTCAATTCTATTCCCAAACATTTATTAAGCCCCTATTACCTACCACACACTGGACTAAAAACTGATGATTAAAAAAGATAAAAATAAAATAATCTTTGGACTCAAAAGCTTAAATTTTTATTGCATTGAAATAACTTATACATTAAAAATTAAATTAGGAATATTATAACTATATTATAATAAAATAAAATTAAATATTATATACATATATGTGTGTATATATATGCATATATATAAAATGTAACAGACAAGAGGAAGATGAATGTCTAATATCAAGGTCAGTTTGTTAGCAATAGAATAGGGATTCCAGAGAACACAATGGAAGAGGAATGTGAAATAGGATAGAGATAGGCAAGGGATATGCAGACACACAGTAGTAGCTGTTATAGTTGTAGTACATAGTATGTGTATATACAGACTATGCTCTGTAGTAGCAGCAGTAGTAGTAGTAGTAATGGTGGTAGTAGTAGCAGCAGCAGCAGCAGCAATAATAATAGTACTAGTAGTAGTAGATAATGCACCTACTATATACCAGGCCATTTGTTCCTCACAACCTTAGCAGTAGCTGGCATCAATACTTTAAGGTTTTCAAAGAATTTTACATGTATTTTTTTTCATTTGATAGAATAGACAATTTCTTCCAGAGTTTGTCTCGGGAGAATTAGTCTTCAAGTTGGCAGAAATAAAAAAGAAATAGAGTATAGGAATCACAAAACTGCCTTCCCAGAGCTTCTGGAAACACAGTTAAATTGGATAGAAAATCTTGTAGACTTCTGCTATTATTGAAACTATATGCTGAATTAGGATTTTTTTTTTACAAATGAATGACAAAATTACTTTGGTAATGATTCTCTTTAAAAAATGCATTGAAAGTCCCTCAGATACTTTTAGAGAAACCCATCTACTTACTGCTCACCATCCTTTGCTTTCCATCCCTTACCTCCATGTTTTTGCACGGGGCATCTAGTATGTGTCTTTCCTCTAATCTCTTGGAACCCATTTCCTGATCCAGCTAATTGTCAGTATTTCTAGTCCCTTGAAATTACTTTTATTAACCTAATATAAGTGTAAGTAGGAGTAGAAATTTCCACTCTAAGCAATTTAATACAGAAAATCTAGACTTCTTGATTGGATTAAATAATCAAAAGTGTAAGTTACTAAACAAGTCCTTAATCCATTTGGAGGTATGTTTTTTAAAACATTTATTAATATTCATTATTAACATGTTTACATGCTTCATGCCCCTACTTTCCCCTTCACCCTCCGCTCTCTCCCCACCCATAGCCGATGCACATTTCCACTGGTTGTAACATATATCCTTGTTCAAGACCTATTTCCAAAATGTTGATATTTGCATTGGTGTGGTAGTTTCGAGTCCACATCCCCAATCATGTCCTCCTCAGCTCATGCGTTCAAGCATTTGTTTTTCTTATATGTTTCCTCTCCTGCAGTTCTTCCTCTGAATGTGGGTAGCGTTCTTTTCCATAAATCCCTCAGAATTGTCCTGGGTCATTGCATTGCTGCTAGTACAGAAGTCCATTACATTTGATTTTACCACAGTGTATCTGTCTCTGTGTACAATGTTCTTCTGGCTCTGCTCCTTTCGCTCTGCATCAATTCCTGGAGGTCTTTCCAGTTCACATGGAATTCCTCCAGTTTATTATTCCTTTGAGCACAATAGTATTCCATCACCAGCATATACCACAGTTTGTTCAGCCATTCCCCAATTGAAGGACATACCCTCATTTTCCAGTTTTTTGCCACCACAAAAATCATGGCTATGAATATTTTTGTACAAGTCTGTTTATCTATTATCTCTTTGGGGTACAACCCCAACAATGTTATGGCTGGATCAAAGGGCAGACAGTCTTTTATAGCTCTTTGAGCATAGTTCCAAATTGCCAGCCAGAATGGTTGGATCAGTTCACAACTCCATCAGCAATGCATTAATGTCCCAATTTTGCCACATCCCCTCCAACATTCATTACTCTCCCCTTCTTTCATTTTAGCCAATCTGCTAGGTGTGAGGTGATACCTCAGAGTTGTTTTGATTTGCATTTCTCTAATTATTAGATATTTAAAACACTTCCTCATGTGCTTATTGATACTTTTGATTTCTTTACTTGAAAATTGCCTGTTCATGTCTCTTGCCCATTTTTCAATTGGGGAATGGCTTGATTTTTTATACAATTGATTTAACTCCTTGTATATTTGAGTAATTAGACCCCTGTCAGAGTTTTTTGTTATAAAGATTCTTCCCCAATTTGTTGTTTCCCTTCTGATTTTGACTACATTGTTTTTGTTTGTACAAAAGCTTTTTATAGTCAAAACCATTTAATTTACATTTTGTAATTTTCTCTAACTCTTGCTTGGTTTTAAAATCTTTCCTTTCCCCAGAGATCTGACAGGTATACTATTTTGTGTTCACTTAACTTAGTTATAGTTTCCCTCTTTATATTCAAGTCATTCACCCATTCTGAATTTATCTTGGTATAGGGTGTGAGATGTTGTGGGAAGCTGTTCTATGTATTAAAGCCTTTGGAGAAATAGGATCAAATTTAGGGCCTGTTATCTGGATCCCCTACGTGACCAATCCAGGCTGAGGCAGTCTTTGTGTTTGGTCCTGGTCACCTGAGCCCCAAAAGGCTCTGGTACCAGCAGGTAGGTTAATCCAAAATCAACTTGATCCCTCCAAGAAGGCTATTAGGAGTCATTTAGAGAAACAGAGTCTGTAACAGATATTTTATCTAGATCCCATTACAAAATCATCGGCAAGTAAAACTGTGTGTATGATTTTCTGCACTGCATGTCAGGATGCAGACTGAATGGGCCATCTAAGATAAAAATCTGAGGCTCCTCTTTTGACTCAGTCTTTGATCCCCACGTTTTTTACAATTCTTATTGGAGAGCTTTGAAGTGGCAGACCAGCATCTACTGAGTTAATGATTCCTTTCCTAACAAATGTTAATCAGATAAGAGTGCATATTCAGATTAGAACTGACTCCTTTAGGATTTGACTGGTGAGCATCTCCCTGGGATATTTCCTCTCCTGGAATTATCCCCTCCTGAAATTGGGGTTTGGAATTTGACCATTTGTCTTTGCATCTGTATTCTTTAGACTTCAATGGATTATGTGTGATTTATTGCCCCTTACCAACTGTGACCTCTTTGAGAAGGATATATAATAAACTTCCATGCCCACAGAATTTGGGACAGCATGGGCTAACCACTAGTCTAGTTGTTCTCATTTTCTTTCTCCTGCTTTAACCATCCTATGCCACCACGCCGCTCAGGACCCCAAAAAATCATATAGAGGCATGGCCCCCTATAGGAATTAGTTAAAAGTAGGAATAGCAACCACATTCAATATTCTATAGAAACCTTCCTAAAACTGTAGGGATGTAGGAGGATCAGGGAATAAGGATGGTGGGAGGAGTGCACAAAAAAGAGGATGAATTCAAGAAGTGGTAATGGAAAACAAAACATTTATGAAGAGGGAAATGCTAAAGAGAAAGAGAAGGGTAAACAGTGAGAACATAAGATGGAGGGAAATTCACAATTGGTAATTATAGCTGTGAGTAATAATTATAATTACATATACATATATATATACACAATTATAACTGTGAGTGAGATGAACTTACCCATAAAGTGGAAAACGATAGCAGAGTGGATTAAAAACCAGAACCTCACAATATATTGTATATGAGAAATACATTTAAAGCAGGGAGACATATGCAGAGCTAGGGCAGAATCTACTATGCCTCAGCTAAAGTGAGAAAAAAACAAAACAGGATAGTAATCATGATCTCAGACAAAGATAAAGTAAAATTTGATCAAATCAAAAAGAATTAAAGAAAGAAATTACATCTTGATATTGATATAAGGGACCATAGAAAATGAAACAATAACAATACAGTGATCCTTCCCTCATCACAGGAGTTACATTCCAAAGACCCTTGTGATAGGTGAAAATCTGTGAAGTAGTGCTGTTATATTTATTTTATTATTTATATATTTTTAAGGCTTTATAAATCCTTTCCACTCTCCTATAAACCTTTTCCACACTTTATTTTCCACACTACAGTCACTGAGCTAATCAGTGCCCAGGATACAGAACAAAGCACTGTGGTTGGTCATCTTTCATTCCATCAGCCAATGGTGTGTTGTGATAAGTGTAACTCTGCAATACAGAATTAGATATATATTTTTAAAAAAAAACATGATTCAGTGAAACCGCAATAAGCGAGCCACAATATAGCGAGGGACGACTATACTAAACATATTTACTAAATGACATAACATCTAGATTCCTAAAGGAGAAGTTATATGAGTTACAGGGAGAAATAGATAGTAAAATGTTACTAGTGAGGGCTCTCAATCTCTCTCTCTCAGAAGTAGATAAATCCAAACAAAAAACAAAGAAGAAAGAAGTTAAGGAGATAAATAGAACTTTAGAAAAGTCTAATATGATTTATCTCTGGAGACAACTGTTTTGGAATAGAAAGGAATACACTTCTGAGCAATACATTGCACCTTCACAAAAACTGACCATTTAATAAAAACTTCACAACTAAATGTAAAAAAGGAAAAATATCAAATGTGTGCTTTTCAGACCACAATACAATAAAAATTACATTCAACAAGGGCAGCAGAAAGACTAAAATTTAATTGGAAGCTAGAAGATCTTATCCTAAAGAACAAATGAGTCAGAGAACAAATCATAAAGACAATCAACAATTTAATTAAAGAAAACGACAATGAGGAGACAACATAAATTTGTGGGATGCAGACAAAGCTATACATAAGGGGAAATTTATAGCTCTAAATGCTTGCATCACTAATGTAGAGAAAGAGTAGATTAATGAGCTGGTCAAGAAAAGAACAAATTAATAATCTCCAATTAAATACCAAACTGGAAATCTTGAAAGTTAAGGGAGAGATTAATAAAATTGAAAGTAAGACTAATCAGTAAGACAAGGAATTGGTTTTATGAAAAAATAAATAAAATTTATAAAAACTTGGTTCATTTGATTTAAAAAAAAAGAAAGAAGACAGCTAAATTACCAACATCAAAAATGAAGATGAAACCATAAACAATAAAGAAGAAATTAAAGCAATTTGGAAGTTATTTTGCCCAATTATATGCCAATAAGTCTTATAATCTAAGTAAAATAGATGAATACTTACACAAAATATAAACTACCCAGATTAATGAAAGGGAACTAGAATACTTAAAGAACCTGATCACAGAAAAAGAAATTGAACAAACCATCAAAGAATTCCCTAAGAAAAAGGCTCCAGGGCCTGATGGATTCATAAATGAATTCTATCAAGCATTCAAAGAACAACTAACTTCAATACTAGATAAAACTATATGGAAAAACAGAGGAAGAAGGAACCTTCCAAATTCTTTTCATGACACAAATATGTACTGATGCTTAAACCAAGAAGAGCTAAACAGAGAAAGAAAACTATATACAATCTCTCTAATGAGCATTTATGCAAAATCAAAAAAAAATACTAGCAAGGAGATTTCAGCATTACATTATAAGGATCATATACCATGGTCAGGTGGATTTTATACCAGGAATGCAGGCCTGGTTCAATATTAAGAAAATTATCATATCATATCAATACCAAAACCAACAGAAACTATATATTTATTTCAATAGACGCAGAAAAAAGCTTCTAACAAAATACATCCCTTATTTCTTATTTTTAAAAAAAACCATTAGAAAATTTTGGAATAAAAGAAACTTAATATAAATGGCATCTATCTAAAACCATCAGTAAGCATTATCTGTAATAGAGTTAAACTAAAAACTTTTCCAATAAGATCAATGGTGAAGCAAGGATGCTTATTATTTCCACTATTATTTAATATTATATTAGAAATGCCAGCTATAGCAATAAGAGCAGAAACAGAAATTAAAGAAATTTAAAGGATTATTAGAATAGGAATTAGAATAGGAATAGAATTAGAATAAGAATTAGAATAGGAATTAGAATAGGAATAGAATTAAAATAAGAAACAAATTTATCACTCTTTGCAGATGATATTATGATATACCTAGAGAATCCAAAGGAATCAGCCCCAAAAAACCTAATAGAAATAATTAACAATTTTACCAAAGCCACAGGCTACAAAATAAACCCGTATAAATCATGAGCATTTCTTCTCACCACAAACAAAGTCCAACAGCAGGAGATTGAAAAGGAAATTTCAATCAAAATAAATCGACAATATCTTCCAAAATAAACCCAGCAACTATGTGAATCCAATTACAAAACACTCCATACAAATAAAGTCATACCTAAACAATTGGAGAAACATTAATTCTTCATGAATAGGTTGAGCCAATATAATAAAAATGATAATCTCACCTAAATTAATTTATCTATTCAGTGCCATAACAATCAAACTGCTAAGAAAATTATTTCATAGGGCTAGAAAAAAAAAGAATAAAAAAATTCACCTGGAAGAACAAAAGGCCAAGAATATTAAGGGAATTAATGGAAAAAAATATGAAGGCCTAGAAGTACCAGATTTTCAACTATACAATTAAGTGGTATCATTAAAACAATCTGGTACTGCCTAAGAAATAGAATAGTGGATCAATGTAATAATTTATTATTGATCTTGAAATTAAGGGTGATAATATAAATAAATTAAGGGAACATGGAAAAGTTTATCTGTAAGACATGGATTGGGGAATAATTTGTGGCTAAACAAGACATAGAAACATTATGAAAAATGAAATGGATAATTTTGATCCCATTAAATTAAAAAGGGTTTGTACAAACAGTTAATGCAACTGAGATTAGAAGAGAAATAACAAATTTAGAAAAAAAAACTAAAGCAAGTATTTCTGACAAAGATCTCATTTCTCAAATATATCCAAGAACCGAGTTAAATTTATAAGAATATAAAGCATCTCCCAATTGAAAAATGGTTAAAGGATATGATCATGCAGTTCTCAGAGGAAGAAATTCAAACTAAATACATAGTCATATGAAAAAATGTTCCACATCACAATTAATAAGAAAAATGCAATTTTTTTATTTACAAAAGAGAAATGTAAATTAAAACAACTCTGAGATACTACTTCACATCTACCAGACTGACTAACATGACTTACAAGGAAAATTTTAAATGTTGGAGGGGATGTGGGAAAAGTGGGACACTAATATGCTGTTGAGAGAACTGTGAACTGATATAACCATTATGGAGAGCAGTATGGAACTGTAAAATTTTGCATACTATTTTACCCAGCAATACCACTTCTGGGTGTGTATCTCAAAGAGATAAGAAATAAAGGAAAAGGCCCTATTTGTACAAAAAATATTTTTAACAGCTTTTTTTTTAGTGGCAAAGAATTAGAAAATGACGAGTTTTTCATCACTTCAAATGATTGAATAAACTGTATTATATAGTTGTAATAGAAAACTATTGTGCCATAATGAACAGGATGAGTTCAGAAAAATCTGGAAAGATTTATATGAACTGATGAAAAGTGAAGTGAGCAGAAGCAGGAGAACAATATATATATATATATATATGTATGTATATATATATATATATATAATATGATGATTGACTTTGAAGGATTAAACTAAACTAGACAAGCAAGTTCACCAGACATCCACAAGGGAACCATGATGAAGAATGCTATCCACAGCCAAAGAAGGAATTGCTGGAGTCTGATTGCAGATCAAAGCATACCATCTTCCACCTTATTTCCTGAATGAGTTTTCTATTGTATGTGTGATAATGTTAATTTGTACCAAAGTTTAAGGACACTGATAAACTGGAAGGCAGTTAGAAAACAGCAATAATGAAGTGCCTTGAGTTTATGTCTTATGATGGTTGGATGAAGGAATGCTATATATTTAACCTGTAAAATAAAAGACTAAGGAAAGACATATTTAATTATTTGAAGAACTGTCATATGGAAGAAGGGATTAGATTTAGACTGTTTAGCCTCAGGGGGGAGAACCAGAAGCCTTCTGAGTAGAAAGGGCAAAGAGTAGAATAAGCTATTTTAGAAAATTCTGAGTTTTCCTTCATTGGACATCTTTAAGTGGTGGATGGATGGATGACTATTTGATTGGGTGTATTAAGAATGGGGATTCCTTCTAAGGTATGGTTTATGCTAAGTATTTTGAGGTCCCTTTTAACTTTAAAATCTGTGATTCAGCTTGGGATCATCTGTTTTTTCCAGTCTCCTAGCTGTATTTAGGCTATTGTTCATACAAGTGTAGACTATTCTCATCAAGAGTCTCATAAAGAAAGTAGTTGATAGTTCCCAATGAACTCTTGATTGCCTTCTTTTTATTTTTGACAAGACAGTCTTGGATCTTTTCCATTTTGCTGAGGTTTTTGCCACTGAGGTTTTTGAAAAATGACCATTTTCAAAAATACAATTAAAATTGTACCAGCTTCAAGATAGATTCATTCTGTTTTTGGCTTTATCTAGTCCCTCTTCTCCACTTTCAAAGCATCATTTACATTTCCTAATTTAGCACATGTGATAGTTATTTGAGTTCAAATGTAGTAGCTCCACTGTCTTCAATGTCAAGAAGATTGTCAGAGGAATGGTGACAAACCTTTCATTTTTCAACTACTTGTTGCTCTCCTTACACTTTTTTAAATCTATAATTGTTTTTGTTAAGACTTTGTTTACTTGTGTCATATGCCAGGCTTTTTGCTGACTTGTTTATTCCTTCTCTCCTTTTTCCATTTTGTGAAGTGATACTGTTTGTAAGATTCTGTCTTCTGCCTATGTAAACATTGTACTTTATAGTTATTTCCTGAATTGCTAATGGTGGTGTTGTTCCTATTCTGTCCCAGTTCCCATCCTTTATTCACAATGGACTCTATCTCTGTTTGAAATCTGTCTTCCTTGAAACTTCATTTAGTTACTAGCATTTATATAGAGCTTTAAGATTTGAAAAATATTTTATAAATATTATCTCAAGTTATCCTCACAACAATCCTTGGAGGTAGATGCTATTATTACTTTTATAGATGGAGAAATTTTTTCATTTGAGAGATGAGGAAATTGAAGGAGACAGAAGTTAAGAGAGGCAGCTTGATGGCAAAGTGGTTAGAGTACCAGACTAAGAGTCAGGAAGACTCATCTTCCTGAGTTCAAATCTAACCTTGGGCACTCACTAGCTGTGTAACCCTGTTTACCTCAGTTTTCTCATGTACAAATTAAGGATAAAAATAGCATCTACTTCCAAGGATCGTTGTGAGGATGAAATGAGATAACATTTATAAAATATTTTTCAAATATTAAAGTTCTATATAAATGCTAGCAACTAAATGACATTTCAAGGAAGAAAGGAAATGGCAAAACACTCCAGTATCTTTGCTGATAAAACCTCAACTGGGGTCGTGAATAGTCTGACATGACTGAAATGATTGAACAGCACAATCACAGAGATAGTGTCTGAGGTGGAATTAGAACTCAGATATCTGCTATTTCTAAATCCATTCTCCTGTTATACCATGTTTTATCTCTTCTAATAGACTGTAAATGAAGGAGGCATTCAGGATACAATGTTGGATTAGGGTACAAGAAGAATTCAAATTCCAGTTTTAATCCTTACTAGTTCTGTCAAGATTGAGAAGTCGTTTAACCTTTCTGGATCTCAGTGGACTCCCTAAGATTTACCTACTAAGTCAGGGTTCAGATCTATACTGGTAGAAAGAATTTCTATACTGATGAAATAATGGCACATAGTTATGGATCCTTCAGAAATCCTTGACACCTTCTACTTACAGCTCCACTACTTATTTTGCCTTCGCTGTCCTGGCTCAGAGAAGTATTATTAAAACATAGCATGTGCCTAGCAAATATTTATTGAATGAATAAACTGGGGTGGGATTGGAGGTGAAGGTCCTTTGTGACTGACTTCTCCAACACAAATCCTAAAATCACATAATATTAGAGTTAGAGGGAATTTGGGCTCTAATCTAGTGTAGTTTAGATAAAAAAAAAAACTGAGGTGAGCTAACTTAATAAGATCAGAGAGTTAATCAGTGGTAGAATTGGAACTAAAACCCAGGTCTCTTGGGTGCCAGTTCATTCTTTGAATCAACCTCAGGCTAATTTTTGAGCCTTATTGGTCCTATGCTAGAACTAACCTTAAAATGTGTAGCTAAGGAGCAAGACAGACAGCGTAAGTAGAAGATATCTACTTAGCTTAGTCCAGTTTCCAAAGTATGGAACACTCTCCTTATTGGCGGACATCAATTCTCTGCTTGAGGAGTTGGATGGAGTTGACTGGAACAGGAGATTTTCTTTGCAATTTTCTTTGGGCTTGTTTCAAGTGGATGAGTGCTTTTAGATTTCTGATACTTCTGGCTTCTAGATTATAGAAAGAAGATGGAAAATGCCAACCCCATTCCAGGTTGCTTAAGGAAAAGACCCTGGAGAGGAGCCAGCAATTCCAGCTTGCCATTTCTCTATCCGCAGCTCACTACACCTAGCGATATAGGGGAGTTTCCTCTTCCTGTGAGATCTGGGACTCTCTGTTGAGATGAGGTCCTCCTAGTCAGGAGAGCTCCTTCACTTTGTATATATTCTCATATGCATACGTTCTCTGATTTCTCTTTTTGGTTTCTAAGTAAATTACTCTGTATTCATTTTGGGATTGGTATTTGTTGGGAATAGTGTCAATTTTGGATATAATGAGCAGAGATCAGTTAGAGTGAACCTGAAAAAATTACATCCCCTAAACTAATATTATTTAAATTGTTGTTCAATTGCATCCAATTCTTTGTGACCCCCATCGATCATAGCTCTTCCCATCTGAGGAGCTCATCTTCCAACATCCTGTCTTTTAGCATTTGGTTTTCTTGGCAAAGTACTGGATTGGTTTGTCATTTCCTTATTCAGGTTTGTGCAGGCCAAGGTTAAGTGACTTGCCCAGGGTCACCTAGCTAGTAAGTGATGTCGGATTTGAACTCTGGTTTTTCTGACTCCAGGTCCAGTGCTCTGTCCCTGTGCCATCTACCTGTCCCATTTAAGAGAGTAAATAGATATAATTCTATTCTAGGACTCCCTCTCTCTGAGGAGAACAAAATGACTTCCTGCTTCACCTTTTGGTGGGAATTAAAGTCTCCCTTGAAGAGGAGGCTTCAGATGTCTATTCTGCCTCCCTTTGAGTCACACAACAACATCCCATGCTATATAGGGGAGACCTCTTACAACCCAGAGCCTCCCTACATTGGAATGGTTGGACTTATGAGCAACGAGGCAATAGGATAGATGGAATGCTGAAAGTGGACTCAAGAAGACCTGGGTTCAAATCAAGCCTCAAATACTTATTAGTTTTTGTATTACTCAAAAACACACTAGTCACTAGTGTGACTCTGGGCAAGTTGGTTGATGTCTATTTATTTCACTTTCCCCGTCTGTAAAATGGGGATAATAATAGCCTCTACCTCCGAGGGGTGTTTGTGAGAATCAAATGAGACATTTGCAAAGTACTTCAAAACCTTTAAATGCTATATAAACTTTAGCTATTTTCATTCATGCCTGGTTGTTGGTTTTTTAGATTAATGCATATGTACAACACTAAGACTGAGGAATAAGGTGTAGGCAGGGGAGACCAGTAAGTCAACATCATTGAATATTAAAACTGGAAGGGAATTTTGAAATCAATTAATTCAATCCTCCCATTTTACAGAGGAGGTAATTGGGACCCAGAGCCATGAAATGACTTGCCAACATCACAAGGCTATTGAATGGCAGATCCAGGATTTGAACTCTGAACCAAAATCCAGGGTTCTTTCCAGTATATCGTGTTTCCCCTCTAAGGGATAAAGAAAGTTCACTTTATAAAATGTTAACCATGGAAAACCACTGACTCTCAAACACTCAATAGCTTGCCAGCTTAAAAAAAATCATTAAGGATATTTTTCTCTTCCTGTTTACATATTTATGTCTCTATAAATGTATCTGCATCTGCATTTGCTTGCATGTGGTTGTCTGCTGTCTTTGATTCAGTGGTCTCTGCACCTGGCTGCAAATTGACACAATAGCGAGGAGCTGGGGTGGGGGTGGGGGGCTGGGCAGGGGCTTTGGCTTCTGTATCTTCTGGTCCCGGGAACACTGGCTTGTGTATGCACCAGCCTTTTCCCCACAAAAAGTCTTTAATTCAGTCTGGAGGCAGCAGAGTTCTGTTTGCCTGCAAATATACCAGGAAGGCTTTGGGTAATGGAGCTCTCCCCGATGCAAATGAAGCCCTTTGATGTGGATTTTCAATTAACTTGTGAATTGTAGGTAGAATAAAAGATGGAAGAGTCTTAATTTAGAGGTTAGAATGGCAATACACTTCCCCCCTTATTCCCGCCCCCCCCCATGTTGCTTCCAGTTTTCAATACTGTCTTCTGCTTTTTTTTTTTTTTTAAACCAGTGACCTATGCAGTACAACTGTAGCTAAATGAGTTTGAGGCATTGCCTTAAAGGAGAAAAAAAAAAAAAAGCAAACTGAGAAGTCAGGATTCTCTGCAATTTTTTAGATTATGCATGTGGGTGAATGTTTAACCATTTACTATGCATGAACTACTGCAGAAAGAGCAGATGCCCCAGGCAGCAACTAGGGATTCTCCTGATCCCATTTTGAGAATAATAGGCTTATTTGGATTCTGATTACATTTTTCCTCAGTTCTCTCTCAGTCTATACATCTTGGTTTCTCAGGGCGTCTGTTTCTCCCTCTCTCTGTGTCTCTGTTTCTATCTGTCTTTCTCTGTTCCTGTCTGTCTCTGACTTTCTGTCACTGTCTCTTTCCGAGTCCCTGTCTGCTTCTCTCAGTCCTCTCTGTCTCTATTTCTCTTTGCCTCAATCTCTTATCTCTGTTACTGTGTCTTATATCTTTCTTTCAGTCTTTGTCTCTGCCTCTATCTCTGTTACTGTGTCTATCTCTCACTTTGTCTCTGTCTCTATCTCAGTCACTCTTTACTTTTTTGAATCCCTGTCTCTGTCTCTCTGAGTCTCTGTCTTTATCTATCTCCCTCAGGCTGTCTAGCTCTATCTCTCAGTTCATTTGTTTCTGCCTCTATCTCTGTTACTCTATGTCTCTTTCTGAGTCCCTCTCTCTGTCTCTCTCAGTCTCTTTTTCTCTGTCTTCTCTTTTTCTGTTTCTGTTTGTCTCTGTCTCTATGTCTGTCACTCTGTGTCTCTGTCTATCTTGTTTAGTCTCTGTTTCTATTTCTGCCACTTCATGTCTCTTTCTGTGTCTCTGTCTGTCTCAGTCTCTCTGTCTAGCTCTCAGCCTTTGCTTCTCTCTGTCCCTTTCTATCCCTGTCACAGTGTCTCTTTTTAAGTCCCTGTCTCCGTCTCTATCTCTGTTTTCTCTGTCTCTGTTTCTCTCTGTCCTTGTCTCTATCTGTCTCTCTGTGTCTCTATCTTTTTCGGTCTCTCTGTTTGTCTTGTCAACTTGGAAAAACAAAGAACTACTAAAGTAGTCAGCAAAACCAAGTCTTTAATCAGGAAAGAGATGGGTCCATAATAATCAGCCGCTACACAGAACCAGGCACCAAAATACTACACAGTCAGAACCCTGGGGCGCTGGGGACAGTATCTCTGGGATGATTCTCCAAAGAATAATAGAACTTGGGGAACTTATATACCATTTGTGGAACTAGTTACAGGAAAAATACACTGACAGGTTGTAAGGCTGGGTAAGAGGCTGTAGCCAGAGGCTGGGACATCAGGAAATGGTCTACTACAATGAATACAAAAGGAAAGGGTCCAGCCTAGGGCTGGCTGGCTGACCCAGGAGAGGACTTTAATACAAAGGAAGAAACTAAGACCAAAAAGGGTACTTAACGTTTGACTATATCCACTAGACCCGCCTAGACTGGGGTCATTAAGTACTTTAAGGTCTACTTTCAGTCTGAAATAGGTGTCTGGGACTTCTCTCTGGTTGAGTTCTCCGAGGAAATGGGCTAACAGTCTCTACCTTTATTTCTTGTCACCCTTTTTCTCTTTCTGAATCCCTATCTCTGTCTCTCTCAGTCTCTATCTCTGTCACTCTATGACTCTTTCTGAGTCTGTCTGTCTCTCAGTCTCTTTCTCTTGGTTTTCTCTGTCTCTGTTTCTCTTTGCTTCTATCTCTGTCACTCTGTGTCTTCCTGTGTACCTGTCTCTGTCTCTTTTTCTCTCTGCCCCGACTCTATCTCTACCACTTTGTGTCTCTGTCACTCTGTTTGTGTGTCTCCCTGTGTACCTGTTTCTGTCTCTCTGTCTCTCAGTCTTCTCTCTGTTTCTCTCTACCCCTGTCTCTATCTCTGCCACTCTGTGTCTCTGTCTATCTTGTTCAGTTTCTCTGTTTCTCTCTGCTTCTATCTTTGCCACTCGGTTTGTCTCCCTGTGTACCTGTCTCTGTCTCTCTCAGTCTCTCCGTCTCTCAGTCTTCTTTCTGTTTCTCACTGTCCCTGTCTCTGTCTCTGCCACTGTGTTTTTGTCTACCTTGTTCTGTCTCTCTGTTTCTCTCTGCTTCTATCTTTGTCACTCTGTGTGTGTTTGTGTGTCTCCCTGTGTATCTGTCTCTGTCTCTGTCTCCCTGTCTCTGTCTGTCTCGGCTTTGGGGAGGGCTCATTCATTTCAGAGCATGCTGTGCAGACACACGCTCACATTCCCAGAATGGATCTCCTGCCAGAGGGTGCTTTGGGTTTTAACTGCTAAGCTCTGTCTATTTTGTCAGGAAAGAGGGAGAAATACAGCTCAGAGACGAGCTTCAGAGAACAAATGGCAAGAGAGGTCTGGGTGGAGATAACTTAGTGCTCTAGTCATCTTTAATGGAAAATAGATACTCTGGCCAAGCCTAATATAGAATGCATTATAAAGCATGTGTCTGTCAGTCTGAGAGACATGATAAACAGGCGAATTTCAGCTCTCCAGAGGGAGGGAGGGAGGGAGGGAGGGAGGCTTCAGCAGAACTAGCTGAGAGGTTAGAATTACAGTGGTTTGTTGCAGTGGGCTGAAGTCTGTGCAAAAGGAATGAGGTAATGTATATTTTTAGTATTTCTAAGAAGTAGCAGCCTACATTTCTCTTCAGATGGGGAGGGGTAGGAGAAATATACCGGGAGGGCTGAGATTTATAGATCAGCATAAGATGGAGCCCTTTCCCCCAAGACGTTCAGCTTTTTTCCTTTTGTTTGATGGGCTGTATTGTAGTCAAGATGTAGAGTGTTTGTTGCAATGACAAGCCTGAACAATAAATGTATGACATGTGAGCCCCAAACCCAGATGTATTCATTTTTACTAACAATGTCAGAAGATTTAGCTGGGTGGTTCAGTGGAGAGAGCACCAGATATGGTGACAGGAGGTCCTGGGATCAAATCTGTCCACAGACACATGCTAGCTGTGTGATCCTGGGCAAGTCACTTAACCCTATTGCCTAGCACTTCCCACTCTTCTTCCTTGGAACCAGTACACAGTACTGGTCTAACCTGGAAAGGAAAGGTTAAAAAAAGTGTCAGGTAGGCAAAGGAACTGGAAATATCTACTAAATGCCAGGTGTTCTTCTAATATTATCTCTGCTCCTCAAAACAACCCTTGGAGGTAGGTCCTCTTATAACCCCCATTTTACAGCCGCAGAGACTGAGGCAGACAGAGGTTAAGGAACTTTCCTCAGAGTCATATACCTAGTATGTGTCTGAGGTTGGATTTGAACTCAGGCCTTCCTGAATGTTGGCTCACTGCTCTATCTGCTTCTATAGTACTACTATATGCTACAGAACATATCTATAGTTTTATTTTTATATTTTTATTATTTTTTAAGCCTTTACCTTCTATCTGAGAACCGATATTGTACATTACTTCCAAGGTAGAAGAGTGGTAAAAGGTAGGCAATGGGGGTTAGGTGACTTGCCCAGGGTCACACGGCTAGGCAGTATCGGAGGCAAGATTTGAATCCAGGACCTCCTGTCTCTAGGCCTGACTCTTAATCCCCTGAGCCACCCAGCTGTCCCCAATATTTGTAGTTTTCATATTCAAATTTAATTGCCACATTCAGGAAAGTCATTAACAAATAAGAATGAATCTAGAGGAAGGACAGCAAGCTGTGGAGAGGAATGGAGTCTCTGGCATGGAAGGATTAGGGCCACATTATGTAGAAAAAGTACTCTACTTTTATTTTTTACCTAAGAGGTCATACTCCAGACAGCTAGGTGGTAGATAGAGTGCTGGGCTTGGAATCAGGAAGACCTACCCTCAAATCTTTCCTCAGATCTGTGTGACCCTGGGCAAGTCACTTAACTCTGTCAGCCTCAGTTTCTTCATCTGTAAAATGAGCTGGAGAAGGAAGTGGCAAACTATTCCAGTATCTTTTCCAAGGAAATCCCAAATGGGGATGTAAAGACTGAACACAACAGAAAAATGACTGAATGGCAAACTAGGAATAATAGGTGGAAGATGGAGAAAGTCAATAAGAACTCTTCCTAAGAATGAGGGCTGTCCAAACTGGAGTGGGCTACCTTTTTAATGATGACTTCTATCTCACTAGAGGTCTTCAAATGTAGGTTGTTGAGGAATATTGTAAGGGAGATTCGTCTTCTTGTTTGGATTAGACAAACAATTAACTCTCTCCACTTCTCTCTCTCTCTCTCTCTCTCTCTCTCTCTCTCTCTCTCTCTCTCTCTCTCTCTCTCTTTTTCTCACAAGCAGATATTTCATTTGATACTCACAACAACCCTTTGAGGTAGGTGGCATGTTTACCCATTTTACAGATGAGGAAACTGAGGTAAACCACAGTTAAAACTATATTTAGTGATATTGTAATATAATAATTACATTAATATATAATTTTGTAATATGTAATGTGTAATATGCAATAATGTAAAATTAATAATATGTTAATGTAATTATTATATTACACAAATTGTGATGTATTATATAACATGACAATATTAATCTTAAAATAATTGATAATATTATTGATGTTAATATTAATCTAATAATCTAATAATACTATAATAGTGATAGAATTAAGTAGCATTCAACAAATCTCACTTTGAACGTCTTCTCCTCCCTGTATATTGAGTAACCCAATGTACTGCCCTTGGAAACTGAAGAACAGCAGCATCATATACTCTGAACACATGCTTGAGGATGCAACTGTCAGAATATACCTATGACAAGTCATTGTTCCCACACTGCAGTCCACAAGTACTTAACCTAATTTTCAAGTGGAATATACTTACAGCGCAGACTTCCTGAAAAAGGCATCTGTGGGTGATGACAGTATAAGAAGGCTTAAGTTAATTATTATGGGGATTTCCCACTGCAGCATTTTAAATAAAGCAAATTTCCCTTGCTAGGACTTATATCTAGTTGATTGGGTCTATCTGACTCACCCAGGAGAGTCAGCATGATGTAGGGCAGAGAACTCAGCACTTAGAATCAGAAGATATGAATTCAAGCTCGAGGCCCTCCATTTACTAATTGTGTAATCTTGGGCAAATCTCTTTACTCTTCTGGCTTGGGTTTCCTCATTTATGAAATGTGGAGTTTCAACCCCTTCCAGCATTCACACTTTATAATTCTGTGATAATGCCCTGACTCTTGGTTGTTATTGCCATTGTGTGCTATTCTTTTTGATTATTCCTCATGATTCTTCAGGGGGAAAAGGAAAAGAACAAGCATTTATTAAGAGCCTGCAGGGGCAGCTAGATAGCTCAGTGGGTTAAGAGCCAGGCCTGGAAATGTAGGGTCCTAAGTTCAAAACTAGGATCAGATACTTCCTAGTTGTGTGACCTTGGGAAGGTCACTTAACCCAATTGCTCATCTCTTAAAACTCTTCTGCCTTGGAACCAATACATGGTACTGCTTCTAAGATGAAAGGTCAGGATTAAAAAAAAAAAAAGAACATACTATAAATATTATCTCATTTGATCATGTTGACATATTATATTTAGTATCTCTCCCTTCTCTTCTATAAGATCCCATGCCACTGGGGCAGCTGGGTAGCTCAGTGGATTGAGAGTCAGGCCTAGAGACGGGAGGTCCTAGGTTCAAATCTGGCCTCAGACACTTCCCAGCTGTGTGACCCTGGGCAAGTCACTTGACCCCCATTGCCTACCCTTACCACTCTTCCACCTAGGAGCCAATACACAGAAGTTAAAAAAAAAAAAAAGATCCCATGCCATGGTGGAAATATCCCTGCCTTGGATTTCAACCGGAAAAGAATGTGATTCCTATCTATTATCCAATATATATTCCTATCTAATATATATGTTTGAGTCCTTATTATTCTTTCATATTCTTGATTTCTTAGCCTGAAACACAGCAACCTTTGAGTAAGGGATGGACTTTAATTGCATCTGGGAGTTCTGAAAAAGGGAAATGTGGTCTGTGACAGAAAGCCAAAACAGAGATAACACAAATAGCTAGAAAGCTACTCTATCTGTGAGAGAATATGGCAGGCTACTGGCACAGATGGGGAATGACCAACGAGTAGCTTTCCTTTCATAGAGGTTGGAAAGATGGCCACATAATCTTTACTCAGTGGATTGAAAAACTTTGAGGTTGTGGGTTGCTATCATCAGTTTAAAGGCTGAGGAAAGCTCTAAAACGTTTATTCCTTCCCCAAATCCCCCTTTTCTTGCTTGTTTGGTAACAGGTACTGTTCTGTAACAACTGTTTGGTTTAAAAACAAAAACAAAAAACAAAAACAACCTGGTTGTTTCTATATTTTGATTTTTGCTTAACATAAAGATCCGTGGTTAAAAAAAAAATCAGTGGTTGATCACAAAGGCATTTGCACAATTTATACTTAGTCCATGTTGAGCAAAGGGGAATAGAGGAAGCCAGAGACTGCCAGGAAATAAATGAAATATAACTAGGGCAGAGATGTAAACCTCTGTTTAAATGTTAGGCATTTTCCTAACTATAGATACTGAGCTGCTATACTTTATTAATATTTTTTCCTTATATAAACTCCCTAATCTAACAGAGAAAGTGATGCATATGGATTTTCAGAGCACTTTGTCCCTCTTCTGAAATGAGTTTAAATGACCAAGCTAGGTGTTTTAACTTTCAGAGCACTAGGGGTGCTAATCAAAGGAAAGATTATTCCTCCTATTCATCCCAATGGGAGAAGAAAGGGTGATCTGGGATGATTCAGCTCTTTCCTCTTTCTGTTTTGGAGGGGAAATAAAAGAGGAATGCTTAGTTAGCTTTGCTCCACATTGACCCCTGCTGATTAAACCTAGAAGTCAATAATGTGAACAGTCCAAGGATCTATATTCTTCTTCCATCCTAACCTTTCTGCCAAGTACAATTCCTTAGAGATGGGTCTTTTTTTTTTTGGGTTATGTCCTATAATTAAGATGACTAAAAGATGAGTAGGGCTAGTTGTTTTATTTAATTTTATTTTATTTTTTAGTTCAATGTGTTATTTCTTGGTAAGGTTAAAGTTCTTCCTTTGAGGTCATTAATTGTTGTGGTGGATTTGGGCCTCTACCTTAGAAGGGAGGTCTTAGTAAAGTTTGAACCTACTACAAATAACTTCCACATAATTTAGTTGTGAGAATTTATTTTTCATATAGTGATCTCTCACCTATCATGGAAATTACATTTCAGAGGCCTCCGTAATAAGTGAAAATCTGTGAAATAGTGGCATTATATTTATTTTATTATTTCTATATATTTTAAAGCTTTATAAACCCTTCCCACTCTCCCATAAACCTTTTCCATACTCTTATTAACCTTTCCCACACTCTTATAAACACTTCAAATGCTCTTAAACACCTTCTACACTCTTAAACCTACTTAATTTGGCACTTCAGTTTACTGCCAGAAGCCTTAGAAGGTGCAGAACGTTTGGGTGGCATAGGACTTGAAATAAATGAAAACTTTTATGAAAACTTAACAAAAACACAATACCGCAGAGCAACACTACACGCAGTGATCAGATGTTGATGTGAAGTGGACAAGGAGAAATACTGAAGTTATGGGCATAGTGCAAAAGAGCAAACAGACTGATGTTACAGTCACTGAGTCAATCAACGCCCAGGATACAGAATATAGCACTTTGGTGGTTGCCTTTTCTTCCATCAGTCAATAGTGTGCGTGCACAATCTCATGTTGGCAAACTTGCACAAGCCATAGTTGTGTGCTGCATTTCCATTGTGTACAGTATAGCATTCATCTGCAAAATCCTGTGATGTAGTGAAAACTCCACAATACTGAATTAGATATATTTTTTTAAAAAACCCTGGGTACAGTCAATCCACGCTAAGTGAACTGTGATATATAGTGAGGGACAATTGTACTGTATCAGTGCTTATATCAGGGCTCTTAGGTAGAAAGGCCCTAATCTCTATATATTAGAAAGAATTACTGAATTGAAGTCATGTATCTCAGACACCATCTAGCCTACAAATTTTTGCATTTTCTTTGTCTTTGGGAAGGTGTCTCTTTCACAAAGTCTGACTAATAGGAATGTTTTACAGTGTTTTTTTTTTCCCCTCTAGGAACCTGTCTCATGTTGGTGTGGGGAAGGGCTGAGGTTTGATGGACCACCTCCTAATCAGCTATTTACCAATTAGAGATGCCTTGAGATGTTCAAGATTGGAGCTGAATATTGAGCTCCCCAAAATGTGTATAGGTACCTGATAGAGAAGCTTTGAGGTTTATGGTCATTGAGAGAGCCAATGACCTGTCACTTTATTTGTTATGATACTGGCCTCAACAATAAACTGTTATTCTTATCCAAAATCAGGCATTCAAAATAATTTTAACTATAACACAATGTTAGTTAGGTTGGCAGGTATTCTGAAGGGGTGAATGTTTTTATAGTATTTGTAATTTTTTATACTTAATTTTTCTTCAATTATAGATAAAATCAATTTTTAACATTTATTTTCTAAAATCTCTCAAAATCTTCAAATTCTCTCCCTCCTGCCCTCTTCCTGAGAAAACAAGCAATTTGATATAGACTATACATGTGCAATTATGCAAAACATTTCTATATTTTTACAATCGATGTAGACCATACTAAGGGGTCATGCTCCATCAAGAAGGTATCACCATGACTCAGATATTGTGTTCCCTGCAAGTAGGTTCTTTTTCTATATCACATATTTTATTTTTGCAAAAGTATGCAAAGGATTTAAGGTGAGAAATAGGGCAATATGGCCTGTAAGAGAATATCTTCAACAGGGGTGATACTGTATACCCTAATTTTTATGACAAGAGTTCTTAAGCTGGAATCTATGAACTTCAAAAATAAAAACAAAACAAACCACACACATATGTATAAATGTCTGACAGAATACATATGTACACATATGTATATGTATATATGCACGTGTATGAATATATTCATTTATGCATGTACATTAAATCTACATCTATATTAATTAGGTAGTACAGGGGATAGAGTCCCAGCCCTAGAGTCAGGAAGATTCAACTTATCTTCCTGAGTTCAAATCTGGCTTCAGACACTTGCTAGCTGTGTGATATTCGGCAAGTCACTTAATCCTGTTTGCCTCAGTTTCCTCATCTGTAAAATGAGCTGGAGAAGGAAATGGCAAACCATTCCAATTTCTTTGCCAAGAAAATCACAAATGAGGCCACAAAGAGTCTGAGGTAAATAAAAACAACTGAAAAACAATGAGAGTATCTCTCTCTCTCTCTTTCTCTCCACCTATATTTTAATATAATTGGTTTTCTTTGTAGGCTTCATCAGATTACCTAAAGGGTCACAAAGATAGTTAATAATGAAATATTTATGTGGATTAGGCTAGATAAAGATAGTGGCTGAGATAAGTAGTTATTTGGGTTTACTGAATATGCCTCTGGCTTCTTTTATTCATTGACAGATTGGGGATGTTTCAATATTATAGTTAGAGTTTTATGTAGGTGTCAAACTAGGAGTACTAGCCATATCCTGAAAACCAGAGAAATTGCTTCAGTTTCAAAGTGGGGGTGGTTTCCATTTTGTGTGGATACACTTGCCTATTATATGCTTAATATATTCCATCTCTTTGACTTGACATGTTTCTAACAGTATAAACATCTGCTCAATTTGATGGACTCTTCCCACCCCACTCCAATCAGTTGATGAAATTACTAAATGTGGACTTCTATCAGAAGGGGGCATGTCCCATGGAGTGCTGATTAGCTCCTTTCTGGGATGTCTCAGGAAATTCCTGGTTGGTCCAAGTGACTAGCGTGACCTAAAAGATGGCTGGTTACAGGGAATCAGTGAAAACTGAGTCTTGTTAAAAAAAACCTTAACATTCTGTGGTATATAAAAATGAATACTGAAATAGCTCTACCTCCTTGAGAATCTTTTCAAGCTATTTTTCTCCCTTGAACTTCCAGGTTTGAGTATACAAGAGTGTTAACTTGGAAATAATACAGAACTACTAAAGTAGTCAGCAAAAACCAAATCTTTAATCAGGAAAGAGATGGTGTTCAATTTTGGCCCCTACACCGAGTCAAGCACCTAAAAACCACACAAAGCCAAGGGCTCTGGGACTCTGAGAACTGTGTCTCTGAGAGAATGCACTGCTTGAGATGATTCTCCAAAGAGTAACAGAACTTGGAGATCTTTTATACCCTCTGGAGATCTTGGTACAGCAAGCATGCATGGACAGGCTGCAGCCAGCTGCTGGAGTATCAGGGAGTGGGTCAACTAAAATGAATACAAATGGAAAGGGTCAAACCAAGAGCTGAGCTTCCTGAGAGAGAAGCTACTAAGATAAATAAGTCAAATAAACATTTGACTATGTCTACTAATCCCACTCAAACTGTGGTCACCCAATACTTCAACGTCTATTGTTCAGTCCCAAATAGGTTTGCTAGGTATTTCCTTTGGGGTGAGCTCTCAGGGTGCCAGGGCAAACTTGAAACTTGCAGAAAACCCAGTTTACTAGAGGAAGAAAGAATTCTCTTTCCCTTATCTCCCAACTCCCCAGCAGTAATGGTGAGTTGTAGCAGAAGCACATGGCAGTGGGAGATATGTACTTGCTCAGTAAACCTGGGAATGGAGTTCCTACAACACAAAGTCCTAATTGTCTTGTCTTTCTGTTTCCTTTTTTTAGCTCAGGTAGAGATAATGGACATTTTAATCCTTAGTAGTTGCCTAATGGTTAATCTTGAATTTAAATCAGGTACTAGATTTTTAGAGGGAAAAGTTTGCTCTAGTATCATGCTTAAGAGAGCATAATAGGACCACCAAAAGGGGGGATAGAAGAGGTGAAAAAACTAAAGTCATATTATCACTGGCCAGAAGCTCTGGACCATGCTAACCTCCCATGATAATTTATAGGAACTGCTCAAAAAAAATAGGTGTAAGCAGAATAGCAAATATTTGTTCGGCAGTCAATCCTACAGAAAAATGTCACTATCTAGGTGGAGTGTAATTGAGTGTTTCATATTGAAATACCTATATATTGTATGTTTTACATATATATACATATATATGTATATATATATATATAAATACACACCTCTATATTACATTGAATATCTTTAGGGACTCTGTTACTGACATTTGGTGAGACACTAGATTTGAGTCACACTTAAACTATGTTTCAGAGATTTTACTGGAGGATTCTAAGTTGGGACATTAATGAACCAAAGAGAATTTGATTCCTTTGGTCACTCCCAGAGGATAGATCCAGGTTCATGGGTAGGGGCTTCTGAACATATCTATTGATGCATGCACCATAGAACAATTTAGACCTATTGGGGTGTGGGGTGCTAAATAGGATCCTGTGAGTAGATGAGGATATCACTGAGGTAACCTACCACCTTGAAGGTCAGTTTGTTTATATTGAGCTCATTAGCCTCTGAAAATCTATGGGGACAATGCAACTATGCAAAAACCAAAGGGCAAACTCAATGTCCATATGGACTTCAGTGGTTTTTACAGTGGTTTTTACAAGCCATCTTCCATTCATTGGTTTCTTGTATTATTCTGGTTTAGATAAGACTTGGTGAATAGCACCATCCTTGGCCAAATGATGTCATAAGTTGGGTTTTAGCAGAAGGAACTAATGGTTCCATCTGGTAGTAGTGTTCAGAGCTCTATTGTTTCTCAAGAATCTCTCCTCTCTCCTGATATTGCTTGATATTTATTGGTGCACAAGTTCATAGGACCAGTGATCTAGAGTAGGAAAGGACGTTAGAACCACCCAATACAATCTTATCCTTTTACAGAGAGCCTCAAAGAAGTTAGTGGCTTGGTCAATGTCACACAGGTAGTGATATGGGGGTATAGGCTTCCCTAGACACCCTAACAGCCTAAATTGGGTGCCAGGTCAGAATGTACATAAAAGACTCATTTTTCTTTGCATTCCTGCAGGGCTAAGGAAGATGACTTTGAGCTAAGAAGAAGATCCCCTCTGGCCTCTCCCCTCATTCTTGATGAGCACAGATAGGCACCTCCCAGCTTGCTCCTGATAAACTTCTACTTTATATCTCAGATTCTGATTATCCTCTAAATGAAACAGTTCACTCCCTTTTGACTTTGAGGCATAGGACACAACCACATGACCCATCTCGGGTTCCAGAGACTCAGTAACATGCCATCATCATCCTATCTCTAGGCACACAGGCCCTGTTGTTGAAAGGGCATAAAAAGCTCAGAACACTTCTCTAGGAGGCAACATTCCACCTGCTCTGCCTCCCTCAGTCGTCCCATTTGATTTACATTCAAATTAATAAATCTCTTTTATTTTTAAGCTAGCTATTGGAGTCTGTCATTCTTGACAAGGGCAACTTGTCCAGATCCTGAGCTTTACCTTGAAGCTCTCCCACAACAGTAGTTAGTGTCAGAGGCAGGATTTGAATTAAGGTTTTAAGATCCAAGAATGAGCACTCTTTCCACTGTACCATGCTGTTTTCCCCAGGTGAAAGTTAGTTCCTTAAAGGTAGAAATTGTTTCATTTTTCCTTTGTTTCATTAGTACCTCAACTAGTGATTTGTACATAAGTACTTAAAATGATTGTTTAATTGAATTTAATTAAAATGAATAAATATTATCAGGACTTCAGTGAGGATAGAAGGCAAGGTGGACCCTCCCTTTTCCTAGAAACTTTCTTAGAATTATGATCAGGAACATTGTCATTCTGCTCAATGAACAGATCTTGTCGGCTAGAATTGGTATTTCCAGGACAAAATTAATTACATAATCATATGCCTTCTGTCAGGGCAATTTCCTTGTCTCAAATGTGTTAAGAACAACATCAAAGTCCTAATATTTGGAAGGGAGTGCCAAAGATGTGTCCTTTTTCAAATTCCTCTTGATGGATGGTGTATACAATGCCAACCAATGGGTCTCCAGCACCACTTGAAAGAAGAGGGCTTGAATTAAATTATGGCTGAATACTTTTAAATACTCTTGACTCAGGCTCACAAGGACTTGGTTTCCTGAGTCATAGGTTCAGATCAGAATGGGAATCCAGATATTGTTCCAGTTGTAACCCAGGAGTCACAAAATTGTTGAGACAATCATTTCTGATGCATGAGGAATGAATCCATGAAGTCTGCAAAGGCTCCCAGGGAGAAGTGAGCATCTAAAATAGGGGGACAGTGAGAAGGGTTATGGATTTGGTATGCCTAGGGATTGATAGTTGGAGAAGGAAGTTTTGGAATACCTTCACCTATGGAGATAGAGAAGCTCATATGTGAATGGCACTGAATCTGGGTAATGTTTTTAGCCTGGAACATAGGAGATGGATAAATCTGATATCAGTCCTACCTTCTCTCTGCCCCCCAAATTGCCATACCTATTTAGTCCTGGTGTGTGGGCTAGGAGAATGACAAAAAGGCCACCATAGCTTCATCTGCAAATGAAGGTACATATATTATGTGATGGGCTCAGATAAATTGACAACTCCCTTCCCTTGGCCTAATTTGTCATGGACAAGTATGGTTAAACCTTCTAAAAATTGATTAACCAGTGTAAGAGTTTATCACAATAATAATAATAGTATATATACATATACATATGTATATAGATAAATTATGTGTATCTATATATATATACACATTACTGTTTTAAGATTTATAAAGCATTTTACACCCTCAAAACAACCCTGTAAGACAAATGCTATTAATATTCCCATTTACAGATGAGTAAATTTAGATTGAGAGATGTTAAATGATTTGCCCAAGAGTCACATAACTAGTAAGTCTCTGAGGTTGGATTTGAACTCAGGTCTTCTTGATTTTAAGAGTTCTTTTGGGTGGAAAAAGAACTGGTGTATTTCATAAAGGATCCTTATACCTAGCAAAGTTTCTTTGAAATTCCTAGAGAAAGTGTTTCACAGTATCGAATTCTGTGAATAGTGTGTCTCCATGTATAATTAGTTAGATATGCCAAAAGACTCTGGGCTGTGGGAAATACTTGAGGATAGGGGGGGTCCATGAACAGCTCTGATCCAGAGATCCTGGGAGGACTTCTACCTGCTTGGTGAATGAATTTAGAGATCGAGAACACTTGCTGCTGGGAGATATGGTGTGGATCCATCTGCTTCCAAAGATTTTCTTTCTGCAAGGTGGAGAGAGCTACTTGGAATTTTGCCATTTCTGCAGATGTCTGATCCAACTGTTACTGGGACATGCTGGGGGTTTGGGATCTTAGGTCCAAAGTCCTCAGGTAGAAAACCTTCCAAACAGCAAGAAAGTCCACTATTCCCCCAGTTTCAGTTAGAAGTTTGTTTTGGTTTATGTTATGTTGTGATACCAATGAATAATGGTATTAGGGACAGTTAAGAGAGTCCATGGAAGGGAATTCTCCAGGGGAGAAAAAGGTGTATTTCAAGCCAGGATCTGGGCGCTCAGATTTCAGTAGGTAAATAAATTCTGAGGGCGAGGCAGGAACAAAGAAGGAATTTATAACAATAGTCTAAAAGAATGGGTGAGGGGGAAATCAGAAACTACAAAGGACAGTTTGCTGCACCCTATGTCTCCACCCAGGGCCCTGCTCTATTATGGCAGGTTGGAGCCTATGAGCCACTTTCATTATCTGCTTTACTGGGAGCCCCAACAAAAATGAATAGCAGTGTTTAATGGGTGACTTCTCCCAGGGGTCAATGCATTTCCTCCCTATTTGTTGAATATTGATTAAATGTCTTTTATGTACATAATACTGTTCTGTATTCTGAACAGAAGCTGTAAGCCTTGTAACTTTTTTCATTTTCATTCATATGTTTTAAACATTGTTTCCATTGATATCTTTTTTATTTCACATCATTTACATTTCCTCTTTTCATTTCAGAGAACCATTTCTTAAAACAAGAAATGAAAAGGAAAAGAAATAACTCAGCAAAACTAACCAATGTATCTGTTTTTCATCTGGCATATTCAGTGTTTCAATCCCCAGTCCACTGTCTTTGCAATGCTCTCTCGGATCTCATATTTATGTGTGTGTGTAATACATATGTTACACTACGTACATATATATCACTGCTTTAAAGCTTACAAAGCTATTTTACATATATTCTCTCATTTGGTCAGTTAATTTAATTTCAGAGCATCTAGTTTGGATTGTTTTGTTGTCATTCTTGGCATTTAAATGGCATATACACATTTTTTCCTGGTTCTGTTCACTTCTCTTTGCAGCAGTTCATATAAATCTCTCCATGATTCTCTGTATTCATCAAGAATTCAGTTCTCACTTAGTTCCAGCAGCAACATTTCAGGCATTATTATGTAGCTATGGGTGATTTGGAAAAGTGCAGAGTAAATGGGGCTACGCCCTCCTTGTGGTAGCTTCCTCATTTATCTATTCACAAGGCTGGTCCTATTACCCAGGAACTCTTAATTAAAAACAAACAAACAATTCTTACTATTGGGAAGTTCTTAACTGTAGCTAACCTAAATCACTCATGCAACAACTTACAAAGTCATTTTTCTTGTTCTCTCCAAAATGGAGATAGTAAAGTCAGCTATCCCCCTCCTCTTCCTTCTCTGTAAATTAACCTTATCATTAGTTTCTTCAGGGAAAGGTTTCTCTCTTTAAAAGGCTTGGGTTCCTGTGTGGTAGTTAATTAACCCCCAAGCAAAAGTCTCTGCTTCACTTCCTGTGATGGACTAATGGGCTTTTAAGTCTGAGACATGATGGCACCTTGCATGCAAGTCTGCTATCCCTTTTCCTTGCAAAGCAGGGAATAGCAATGCCCCTTTGCATTCTACTGCTACAGTACCATAAGCAGAGAGCCTGTGTGTGTGTGTGTGTGTGTGTGTGTGTGTGTGTGTGTGTGTATTTTTGTGGGAAGTCATAGCTTGTACAGCAGATAACTCAGCAAAATGATGCCTCATTTGACTTTGTATTTAATTCTTCTCTTTCCTCTTAGTTTCAAGAACTTTGTACACAGGCTCATTAAGCTCATAATACCACCATAAAGGAGACAAGCACTACACTGAGAATTTTAGAACTGGATGGTATTTTTTTTAAACGTTTGCCTTTTATCTTAGAACCAATACATTGGTTCCAAGGCAGAAGAGCAGGAAGGGCTAGGCAAGGGGGGTGAAATGATTTGTCCAGGGTCACACAGTTAGGAAATATCTGAGGCCAAATTTGAACCGAGGACCTCCTAACTACAGGTCTGGCTCTCAATCCATTGAGCCACCTGGCTGCCCCCAGGATTTAGAAAGGTAAAATTGCCAGGGAGTGATAGAAATGGGGACTGGAACTGATTTTGTTGTTATTGTTTTTATTGTGTTTTTTTGACAGGATCTCCAGGCCACTGTTCTCTTTATAACATCACAGTTATTCCAGAGATGGAGATATTATGTGAGAGAAGTGAATTGTTTGAAGAAATAAAATATTACAGTGGTGGACCAAAGCACAATTCCAGAACCTTTTATGGTCTTTTTACTTATGGGCCAATAGAAGGGAGGTGATTTATTCCTTTCCCTTCCCTTCCCTTCCCTTTCTTTTTTCCCATCATTAAAGCTTAATACTTCCTGATTTCAATCCAAGGTTTCCTCTAAGGTAGTATTGCATCTGGATCCCTATAATCTGAGGTCCATTGTCCTCAATGGGCAATTGTCTAGAAACCATGGATCATGACTCCCCATTTCCAAAGAATTTCCCCTAATTAAGCTAGAATAAATCACATCATAGCAAAGTAAATGATGAGTCCTTGGAACCAAATTCAAGGCAAAGAATGAGTTAAATTGAGTAGTGAGTACTCTTTATCATCTCTTTTGCAAAACTACCACCTCCCCCTCCTTGACTCCCTCTGGAACACAGCTTTCAGCTTCTGCTCAGACTCTAGGTCCCAGGGGATCAGAGACACCTAACCTCTGAATGAGGCTAGGTTGGTGACCACGGCAGCAGGACTGAGTGCCACAGACGTCTCCATATGGCACTGATGTCTAAAGGCGCTCATAATAGGGTGCCAGTCCAAGAATGGGGTAGAACATTGACATGGTAGTCTGTTCTTAGTGCAGTAATAAAATAAACAGCATGTCAGGGCCAGGTCCCCAGTACCATATTTTATATCTCTCTCTTTTCCTTTTCTATCCCAGAAACACTAGCTGTTCGGGGAATCCCTTCCTTCTCCATCTTTCCCCCTGGACCTGTGACACTCCTTTCATCTTTTGTTCCCCTGACCCTCCTTTGTCCCCCTGACCCTCCATAGCCTTTATCTTTCAAATCTGGAATGTTGCTAAGTCTATACAACCAGAGTGAGACAAGCCACCTAGAGGTTCTTGATTGGCAAGTGAAACATTGTGGGAACAAGATGGTTCTGTGCAAAATAGCATTCAATTTGTAGAGCATTGGCTCCCAGAGAGAAAGGAGCTTAATTCCTTGTGAATAGCAGTACCATTCACAGGGCCAGCGGGATGCCCAACGTGTTGCTTTCCTGAGTCCTGCCTGGTGATGGTGGTTGGTAGTGATGGGTGATTGTGAAGGCAGCTGTGGGGGATTTGGTGGTGGTGGTAGTGTTGCCAATTTCAAAAAGCTCCAGGATGACTCTCAGGAGAGCTCAAATGAGTAAAAACAAGGGAGCATTCATTACCCCGTTCTCTAGCCCACACACCATACATTATTGAAAACTCAGTTTGTGAAATCCATAGAAATATTTACAAACTGAAGCACAGATAGCAGGTTGTAGTTGAAAGAACACTGGAAAGGAAGCCTAAAAACCTGGGTGGTCACAGGGCTCAGTCATAATTAGGTGCATAAGTCATTTTACCTGTCTCAGCATCAATTTCTTCAACTGTAAATTGAAGGATTGGGGCAAATGAAGACTGCTCCACTCTTTAGAAGGACTCTTTACTTCCTCTGAAGGTCTGAGGCTACCCAGCATGTGTGTGTGTGGCTGGCACTATTGACAGGCAAGAGATCTCAAAGCAGAAGAGGGCACTCCTGCTTGCTTCCATCTCCTACCCTCTCCCTCCTTTTGGAATCCTGGCAAAGCTTGAAGAAATGGACTTTGGGGCAGAATACTGGGTAAGATCTAACAGCCAAGCTTTTTACCAAAGCATCTAGATGTCACAGCAGTTAAAACGCTGGACAAGTGGATAAAACAAGAAGTTCAAATCCAGCCTCAGATACTAGCTGTGGGACCTTCGGGAGGACAAGTCACTTAACCTGTCTGTCTCAGTTCCTTCTCTGTGAAATATAGAAAACCTCTTTGCTAAAGTGTTAGGCTAAAGAAGGATAAAATTTGTAAAGTACTTTGCAAAACTTAAAGTGCTATATAAGGACTATAATTACATGTAATACTATATATTATTATATTACCTGTAAGTGGTCTTATTATTATTAATTATTAGTCTGGGAACATTTAGCTCTGAAATAGTCTGTAGGATTCTGTAACTCTTCTCTCAATAGATTCTATCATATCAATAGGGTTGCAGCAAATGCTCTTGCTTTTGCAAACCAACTGTAGCAGCCCTGACAGTTGAAAAAGGAATAGAATATTGAACTAGCCAGGGTGCTGGGCTCACTGGAAAACCATTAGAGCTGGTCTATAAATATCTCTGGAGTACCAACTGAAGGGCCTTTGCTTCTGGGCACTTTGGGGCTTGGCCTGATTTCCCTTGACCTCTACCTTGGCCTCTCCTTTACATCCTGCTATTCCTTGGATTTCCACATTTGGCCCTTGGAGGAAGGGTGATTTGGTGGGTGGAGATCCTGGGAATTAGCTTCTGTAGGCAGACTGGACAGCCTAAATCAAGCTATCCCCTTATCTGGTGATCTGATAAAACCTTTTACCTCAGGGCAGTGAAACTATCCCTGACTGAGGGAGCCGGCCTCCCTCAGTCTGACTCCCTCTTCTGTGACCCTTCCCCAACACCAGCTTCTCCCTAGCAACAGCTACAAAACCCTAATCCCCTCTTCCCTCAGCTTACCCCTGGCATTAATAAACCCTTTTGGTATTTAAACAAAGAGTTTCTGGTGAATCTTTGTATCCACTAATAGGGCAAAGGCTAAAGAAGGAATGGAATAACCTTTCTTTATTTCTTGAGGGCAAACCTAGGCATCTATCTTGAGCAGGAAGTGGCCAGCTGCCTCTTCTTGTAAGGTTTCAGTTTTCACTGGCAGGGAGGGGCCTCTTGACTCCTGCCTCAAGGGACTTTAGAAAATAACAACAGAAACCCTTCAGCCAGACTCATACCATCTCTGGCTGACCCAATTCTTCTTGTATTGTAAAAGTAGCCTCCCTGCCTGAAAGATCCAGCTTATTCCTCCCAGTACCCTCAAGTACCAAGCCTCCTGCTTGATTAGCCCTTCCTATATTCCCCATTCATCCCTTACCTTCCTATATTCCCTATTTATTCCTTATCATATCTCCTTTACTTTTCCATTACAATATGTAATGATCAAATATTCAAATTCTATCCTGCCTGGCATTATTAACAGTGACTCAGCACATTTTCCATTAAAAACTCAGAAGCTTGAGAACTTCAAAACTTTATGGTGTAAGAAGAGTTTGTGGTTATACAGGACGTTCTAAAAGTTTTAGTGGCGCAGCTAGGTCATGCAATGAATAGAGTGCCAGTCCTGGGAGTCAGGAAAACTTTATCTTCCAGAGTTCAAATCTGGCCTCAGATACTTAACAGCTGTATCATCCTGTGCAAGTCACTTAATACTGTTTGCTTCATTTTCCTTGTCTGTAAAAATAAGCTGGAGAAAATAAGCATCTAGATCAGTGGTTCCCAAACTTTTTTGGTCTACTGCCCCCTTTCCAGAAAAAATATTACTTAGCCCCCTGGAAATTAATTTTTAAAAAATTTTAATAGCAATTAATAGGAAAGATAAATGCACCTGTGGCCATCACTGCCCCCCTGGATCGCTGCAGCACCCACCAGGGGCTGGTGGTGCCCACTTTGGGAATCACTGATCTAGATGCTTCAGTAAAAAGCTTGGCTGTTAGATGGTAAGCTACTCTAGTATCTTTACAAAGAAAACCCTATATGAAGTCACTAAGAAAAAGATACTGAAAAAATGACTAAACAAGAAGAAAAAACCTTTTGGTTCTTATTTAAGACTTTTGGAGCATTCTAGACAAATAGGTGAGAAGGCATCTGTGACAAAGAACTCATTTAAGAAATTATCGGTTGCTTGAAACCTGTCATGGCATACATAGTTAGTTGCTCATGACTGTTAGAGGGGCCATCAAGATGGATTTTATGGAATGAGTCAAAAAATAAAATAAAAGTAGATGAGGCATAAAATGAACTTTGGAGAACTTCATTTCATTGATTTTTTTTCATGTATTCCTATTTAGTTAGCATTTTTGATCTTTACTTGTAAAACACAAAGCTGTTGATCAACTAGTTGACCACTCAGTGGTGCCCACAGTGTCTGTAGCATTGGGAAAGAAGCAAAGCAGTGTAAATAGTTCCCATGACCTTCCCTATGTGGATGATTTTATAACATTCAGAGAACTTGGACATGGTTTTTCTCTGTGTGAAGCCAATGGCCCACAAGGAGAATGAAATCTGTAGAGGTCAGTTTGACTCCTACTGGGAAAAATGCTATTCTACAGCCAGAAACAACGTCTCTGACCTTAGTTTTATTGTTGTTCAGTCGTGTCCAACTCTTAGTGACTCTATGTACCACAGTACATCAGGACCTTCTTTCTCTACTCCCTCTCAAAATCTGTCCAAATTCATGTTTGATTTTCTTCCGTGATACTCTTCATCTCATCTTCTGCTTAATCCTTCCCTTTAGTCTTCAGTCTTTCCCAACATTTCCTTTTTACTCTTTATTTTACAGATGAGGAAACTGAGACAAAAAGGGTTAAGTGACTTGCCCAGGATCACAGGGCTGGTAAGTGTCCAAGGCCAAATTTGATCTCAGGAAGATGAATGAGTCTTCTTGACTCCAGTCCCAGACTCTGTCCACTTTGCCTCTAACCATGGGTACCTGTATTATAGGTTGATGATATGTGATTTAGGAATGTCAGTCTTGCTGAATCTCAGTTTCTTTATGTAAAATCAAGTGTGGGTGAGATCTCTGAGGTTTCTTCCTGCTTTGATTTAATCAATAAACATTACTTGTGTTCTGATTGTTCCACCAACAAGCCATTTCCCTTTTCTTGTCCTCTCCTCAGACCTCCCTTTTCCCTGAGATACATCAATAATGAAATTATGGCAAAAAACTCAGGTCTGTAGACAGATGGTCAGGGGTTCAAATCTGGCTTCAGACATTTCCCAGCTGTGTGACCCAGGGCAAGTCACTCAATCCCAGGCCCTTGTCACTCTTCTGCCTTGGAGCCAATACTTAGTATTAATTCTAAGACAGAAGGTAAGGATTTAAGAAGGAAAAAAAAAGGAAATTAGGCCAATGAATAACCCTCCAATGGCTCCCAAGTGTTTAGGTGAAAGGAAGAGTCAATTAATGGGGAAAACATCATTGTTGTCTTATTTTAAGAAATAGCTCCAGCCACTGAGGTCTTTGGCAACCACTACCTCAATTAGTTAACAGAGCCATCAATATCAAGGTTAGAACCTCTCCCAGCAAAAAATATCACCACTTGATGAAAGCTTAAATGACAGCATTTTTTAGCAATAAGGCATTTTTAGTTAAAGTATGCACATTGGGGTTTAAGATATAATAATGAATAGACACCATAGTGTAAATATAGCTTTTATATGTAATAGGAAATAACAAAAAAAATAGGGTGACTTGTTTTATTGCAATATTCTTTTTATTGTGGTGATTTGGAACCAAACCTGCAATCTCTGAGGTATGCCAGTATGTCCTTTTTTGGGGAGGTAACTGTAGGGAGGCTGTGGTTCTCAAACTTTTCCATAGTGGTAGAAAAAACAAAATGGTGGCAGCACCTTTGTAGTAAAACCCTCTAAAGTGACTATTTTTAATATCATCTATTGAATAATAAGTTTATTTAAAAAATTCAGGGTGTTTCAGGGGTCCTTGTGCCAGAGTTTCTCAGATCACAATAGTGGAAAGAACCCTTAATTTTGGAAACAGAAAACCTTGAGTTCCAGCACCATCTCTGATACTTATTCATTGTAGGACTGTAATTAAGTCATTTAACTTTTCTTAACTTGAATTTTCTTGTCTGCAAAATGTATTGCCTAGCTCACATGATACTTGTGAGGAAAGTATCTTATAAAACACTATAGGTGGGGGGAGGGGGGCAGCTGGGTAGCTCAGTGGATTGAGAGCCAGGCCTAGAGATGGGAGGTCCTAGGTTCAAATCTGACCTCAGACACTTCCCAGCTGTGTGACCCTGGGCAAGTCACTTGACCCCCATTGCCTACCCTTACCACTCTTCCGCCAAGGAGCCAATACACAGTATTGACTCCAAGGTAAGGTAAGGGTTTAAAAAAAAACAAAAAACACTATAGGTGGGTGGGTAAGAACTAGGTGGTTCAGTGAACAGGGAGCCAGGTTTAGAGACAGAAGGTCATGGGTTCAAATCTGAACTCAGATACTTCCTAGCTGTGTGACTTTGGGCAAGTCATTTAACCTTAATTGCCTATCCTTTACCACTCTTTTGCCTTGGAACCATTGTTGATTCTAAGATGGAAGGGAAGGGTTTAACAAAAACCCATTATGAGGTAGGGGGAAAGAGGAAGAGAAAAGGCACACATTGTACTAGGTGCTTTTTATAATTATGATCTAATTTAATCTTCCCAACAACCCTAGGAGGTAGGTGCTAATAATATCCATATTTTAGAGTTGAGGAAACTGAGGCATACAGAAAGTTGAGGTCACATAGCTGGTAAGAGTCTGTGGTCATATTTAATCTCAGGACTTCTGACTTTAGGTCCAGTGGTCTATACACTGCACCACCAGTTGCCTCTAAATATAGAAATGTGAGTTATTATTATTACTAAACATGTATTATTTAAAACATTATTTCATTTAATAAACAAACATTTAGTGTCAGGCAAGAGGTCTCATAGGTGCTAAATGGATAAAAAGAAATATAAAGCCTGTTTCCTGGCCTCCGATGTCATAATAATAATTATTATCATTATTATTAATTTTTGTATTTCCCTTCAGTGTTGACTAAGCTCTTACATTTGACTAGATATGTGTGTATGTTGGCAATTACCTGCATCTTTGCCTACTCCAAGAAAAGCATGCAGATGCTTTTGAATTTAAATGAAACTCATTCTGGATAAGGGATAATAATAAGGTGCTTGCTTTGGTACTTCCATGGATCAGTGATTTCACCCGTGTGATGATCCCTCCAGTAATACAGATTGCAGATGTATTCATAACTTCTTTTGCTGTTTATATCTTGTTATAAATCCACTGATGAGAATCTACTTGTAGATTTTTTTTTGCTAGCATTTCTAGAGTACTTTAAGATTTATAAAGTACTTTATGAATATTATCTCTTTTGATCTTCACAAACACTGAGGGGTAGGTGCTATTATTGTCTCAATTTTACAGATGAGTTTACTAAGGCAAACAGAGGTTAAGAGACCATTCCTCAAGGTCATATAGCTAGTAACTCTCTGAGGCTGAATTTGAACTCCGGTCTTCCTGATTCTAGGTTCAATGCTCTATTCATAGTGTCACCTATCTGCTTCCTAAGTCTATCAGTGATGAATTGTATGCAAGAAGTGGCTGAGGAATCTCATTAGTCAACAGATATTTATTAAGCGCCTTCAATATGCTGACCCTATGCTAGACTTTGGGGACACAAAGAATAAATAAATTTTATTCTCAAAGAGCTCATATTCTCAGTGGTAGAAGAGGAAAAGGTGAAGAAAAGGCTGGAAAAGGGAGTAGGCCAGATAACACAGGGACAATGCAAAGTCTTCAGCTCTATCCACAAAATGGTCAAGAATAAGCAGAAACCTTCAGAATGTTGAGTCAATCTTTAATACTGATATAATTCTGCTTTTCTTGTTTAAACGTTTCAGTCATGTCCTAGTCTTTGTGACTCCATTTGAGGTTTTCTTAGCCAAAAAATGAGAGTGGTTTGCCATTTCTTTTTCTAGGTCATTTTGCAGATCAGGAAATGGAGGCTGACAGGGTTAAGTGACTTGCCCAGGGTCACACAGCTAGTAAGTGTCTGAGGCTAAATTTGAACTCTGCTCTTCCTGACTCCAGGCCTGGAAGCTCTATCCAGTGCTCCACCTAGTAGAGAAGCTTTTAAAGATATCACAGTTTCAGCACTGAAGAGATAGACAAAGGTCCAGTTTTAGAGAATCAGACAAGAGGGTATAGTATAGTATAGTGAATTGTCATTAAAGATTTGACAGATGAGAGGGTACTGTGACAGTCATTGAGAGATCACTTTAGGGAGATCCCTATGACCAGAGCAATAGTATCTGATAGTAGAGGTAGATGAGATCTAGAAATGAGGGGTGGATGTAGGCAATCAAATGTAAAAGACCTCATTTTCTTTTTCCAGGTGAACATTGCCAGCTCTGGGTGTACAGGAGCTAGCTTGTCGTGGTTCATGAGTACTGATTGTGAGCATTTACACTTTGGAAATTGGTAAAGTCTACAAACCAAGGCTTGGTTCATTGTTTTGCCAATTGTCTAAATTTAAGAAAGTGATAGTAAAAATGTTAATAATGCTGATACGTTTTCTCCTCAGAGAACTGGTTGCTAAACATTTACCCAACATCCTTCTGGTATCTTCCCCCAGTGTCCTACTTTCTTAGTCTCCTAGAGCCCAGAAAAAAGGGAATTAGTTGAATCAAGAACAAAAGACAGAGAACTGGGTAGGGAGGATAAGTGAGGAAAACCTAGAGCTGGTGCAAAGAAGGAGATGAGTAAAATGGGAATGAAACTAAGAGTAAAAATTAAAGACTCTTAGCAGGACAGCTAAATGGTTCAGTGGATGAACATTGGGCTTGAAGTCAAGAGGACTCTTCTTCCTGAATTCAAATTTGTCTTTAGACACTTAATAGCAGTATGATCTAAGCAAATCACTTAACTTTGTTTCCCTCAGTTTCCTTACCTATAAAATGTACTGGAGAAGAGATCGGTAAACCGCTCTAGTATCTCTGTCAAGAAAATCCCAAATGGAGTTATGAAGAGTCAGACACGACTGAACAACAACAAACTCTTGAGTAATAACTAGGTTGATTAGTCTAGGATGAACTATATATGCTTACAATGGACACAGAAGGGGGTACACAAAGGTATTATTCTGTATCCTCATTGCCATTTCTGATGAGGACTTTGTCCTTTCATAAAGTGTTTCTTATACAAGACATCAAAATGTCCATTCTCACTACACTTGAGATGATTGATTGAAAAGGCTAATCACACATCTGAAGTATACCCTTGAATAGAGTTCTCTGTCAAGAGCAGAGAAAGAGCCCAAAAGAGGGTGGGGGAGAGAGACAGGTAGACAGAAAGAAACAGACATAGGGAGAGTGAGACAGAAGAGCAAGGAGAGACAGGGATAGACAGAGACAGAGAGAGGGAGAGGAAGAGACAGAGGGAGGAGGAGACAGACAGAGACAGATACAGAAAGAGACAGAGATAGAGAGATAGAGAGAGAGGGTTGGGAAGAAAGCAGCTAAATCTATAAAAGAATGGAGAAAAGCAGAGCTGAGGGACTCAGATAAAAGAAGGATTAACCAAGCCAACTTTGACTAGGTTTCTTAGAGGGATATATATAGGATTCAGTAAATATTGGAATTTAAATGTAACAGAGAATTCATAGACTGGAATATGATGAGATAGAAATGAAGGGATAGAGGTCCAAAGGAGTTTAAAGGGCCACACAGGAGCACACAGTCCATATATATTCTAGGGACATCTCCTACTTCCAAGATCAGCTGTCTATCCACGAAGCCAGGGGTGGGCAACATATGGCTCTCGAGCCATATCTGACTTCACTTCCCAATGGGCCAGTCCAGGCAGAGCCCCAGGATGTGCCCCAGGGGGCCCTTCAGCCCCTGCCCCATATTCCATCGCCTTCCACCTCCATCCTCCTCCTTCCGCAGGCGTTTATGGCTCTCACGGCCAAAAAGGTTGCCAACCATTGCACTAAGCCATGCTGCATCAGGTTCCACCATTCTGGATATGGGAGCTGATGGACAAGTGGGAGGCAATACCAAAGTGATAATAATGAATTCAGCAATTTTAAGGGAAAGATAAAGTCAGTTTATGCATGTTCAGTTTGAAGCGCTAATGGGACATCCAGATAGAGATGGCATGTTGATGGTGGACGAAGTGGAAATTGAATTCAGGAGAGAATTCAGAGCTGGAGATTTAGATTTGCGACTCATCTGTGCAAAGGTAGAAGTTGAAGCCAAAGATAGGAATGTCATTGCTAAGGGACAGAATACACTGAGAAGAGAAGACCAAAGGCAAGATCTTGAAGAACACCACCATAATCTGTTCGGATAAGGCCATGGGAGGTTGGAGTAATGGAGAGTGGAGGATAACCAGGAGAATCTATTTTTCAGTGGGGTTTCCTTTTGAATATAGTTTTGACCAGTCAGCTCCTGAGGTCCCTTCCATATCTTAAATTCTATGGTGCTGTGCTTCCATGAGAATGTGTGATTCCTGAGGTCCAGGGAACAGAGAGTATTAAGGAGGAGTGGGTAATCGCATTGTCAAATGCTACAAAGACATAAAAGAATATGAGAACTGAAGAAAAAAGGCCAAAGTACGTAGTGATTGGGAGGTTACTGAAGATATTAAAAGGAGCTGTTTCAATAGAGTATTGAAGCAAGTGGTCAGATGGTAAGGAGTAGGGGAGAAAAATGGGTGAACAGAAATTAGAAGCAGCAGGCACACACGGATTCTTAACATTTGGCAATGAAGAGGAGAGATGTGGAATGGTAACTGGATGAAATGAAAAGGTAAAAGGAAGGTTTTTTTAGCATAAAGGCAACCAGCAGTAAAAGGTAGTTTAGGGTAAATGGCAAGTGAGTGAGTGGTAGAGGGAGCAGGTGCTAAAGAACTCCAGTTCCATCCCCCCTTCCTTTGCCTTTCCTTTCTGAGAATTTTTATCATAATTGTCCTCAGAGGACTATGAAGCTATGGAAATGGAGTCATTAACACCTTCTTATAGAAGTTCCCAGAAGCCACCGTTTCCAGAAGGGATGCTGATTATATATATATATGTCACAGTCTCTGCTTTAGTTGTATCCTAAGAAGGGCAGCTCAGAAATGTAGGATATAAGAAATGGAAGCAAGGAGGGAGGGTGGGAGATACCTGAGAATATAATAAACAACAAGTTAATTATTTTTAAAAAAGAAATGGAAGGGAACTCTGAATCTTTCTAATCCAATGCCCTTATTTTACAAGGAAGGGAAGTGAAACTCAGAAAATGAAAATGAAGAGACATGGGTAAAGTTCCTAAAGTGTCTCCCAGGTAGCTAGCCATGTGAGACTAAAGGGCAACATGGTAGAGTGATGATCTGGGGGTTTAAACGTCTTGCCTCTTATACTTACTAATATGTGACCTTGGAAAAGTCTTTTAACTTTTCTGAATCTGTCTTCTTTTTGATATATGAGGATAATAATAAGTAATAAACCTATCTGGGAGGCAGTGAGGTGGTATAGGGATAGAGCTTGAAGTCTGGAATTGGGAGATCCTGGGTTCAAATCTTGTCGCAGACCCTTCTTAGTGGTATGACCCTGGGCAATTCAATTAACCATCATTGCCTAGCCCTTAACCATTCTTCTGCCTTGGAATCAATATACAATATTGATTCTAAGATGGTTTTTAAAATGTTATAGAAATGGGAGTTAGTATGAATACCCTGGTTTCCATAATGGTAGCTGGAACACCAAGGCTGGCCCTCTAACACTCACTTAGCCACACTAATGCTGCAGAAAATCAGTTTATTCTTTCTAGTTTTGTGTAGGAAATGTCATCTTGTCACTAAGCCTCCATTAAGCACTTTTCTTTGTGCGGGGCATGGTGCTAAGACCCAGAAATATAAATCTAAACATAGATAAAAACAGATTCTGCTCTCAAGGAGCCTACATTCCATTGGGGAGAGCAACTAGAAAGAGCTGAAGGTGGGGTGGTGTCAGAGGAAGGCAATCTGAATATACCCTGGAGCTGAAGGGAAGAGCAGAGAAAGGCAACCTGGAGAGGAATGAGACAAAACTGACCCAGATTGGAAAGAATTCCAGGATGAAAAATTTTCTGGGGTATGGTAGACAAAGTCACAGAGCCATAATTCAGAGAGGAAGAATATGAATTTTTTTAAAATTAACTTCTGTTTTAGAATCAACAAGGCAAAAGAGTGATACAGACTAAGCAGTTGGAGTAAAGTGGTTTGCCCAGGATTACCCAGTTAGGAAGTGTCTGAGGCCATATTTGAATCCAGGACCTTCCACCTCCAGTTCTGGCTTTCTATGCACCGAGCCACCTGAATGACATGATTTTGCCATTGCCCTGGCATCTGGTAGTATTGGTGATATGGAGCATTCAGTAATTGGTTGGGATTATGTGAATGAGGCTTCCAGGGAACCTCGTGGTTGATGGTTAAGGAGCAGTGTCCCTGTGGTCCCGCCTGCCTTGCTGGGGGCACTGCTTCTCTGAGATTTTATGTTGATTAGCCCTCCTGAGGACAGCTGGTAAGAAACCAATCTGGGGAAAAGTGGCTAATATGGGGAGGCCCGTAGAGTCTCAGGTGACCTCATGGGAGGGTTGCTAGGAATCCTGAGGCAGTTGTTGCATTGACAGCCACAGGTGAAGTTAGACTTTTCTGCACTCAAAGCCCTGGAATCCCTCTGATCTCCTGATCCAGAGAATTGGGGATTACTTAACAGAGGTTGTTACACCTGGGGAAGTTCATTTTAGGGCTGGGTTTCTCTGCAAAAGAAGCAGGTATTTTTTTCCCTCTTCAGGTTTCTGTTTGCCTCAGGTAGCTTAGTGATAATAACAACACACCTTTATAGAGTGCATTTCCTCTCAACAGTCCCAGAGATGGATAGTACAGGTTTAAGACTGAGGAACTACTGCTTGGCCCATTATCCCCTAAAGGGGATGGATTTTGTGTTCATTTTCTTTTCTCTACCCAGGTATGTGGGTTAGTCCTGGGGAGTCTAGCCTTTAATGAGAGGAGGGTCAGGCTCCCTCTTCTCACACTCTTTAGCTAGTTAAAGCTCAACCTGGCTTCCTACCCTCTACATATGTGGATCAGGTTTTATGTCCCCCAAAACAGTGGGGATTAGACAGAGATTCAGTTTATGTCCCCCAAAACAGTGGGGATTAGAAAGAGAGGCAGTACACAATATGAATCAGGTATGGGACAGGTACTTTATTCCTACCCACAAAAATGTTAAACACAGAAGCACAGAATGCTTTTAACAAAAACAAACAAAATAATTTATAATTATTGTTATAATCTATTGGGAAGCTGATACTTAAATCTCATCAGGACATAAAAACAGTTTGCAGAACTGCTAATTAGGCATTTTACATCTTATTTCTACTCTGCCATATCCAAAAAAATTTCCTATAATGTGACCACTGGAAAAGCAGCTAAGATTGAACCCATCCTTCTGGTCATGGATGTCCTTTCTAAGTTTCTAAGTTTTTTGGAGTAGTTGCCAAGGAGATCCTGGACCTCTGGATTTTTTGAAGTCCCCTAAACACAGCCATCTTGGGACAGATGCTCATTCCTCTAAGATCAGGCAAAAACAAACAGAAATGAGGAAGCTCCCAAAACCCAGGCTCTGGTTTATGTAGTCAAGGCAAATGCTTATGGCTTCATGGAGGTCTGGGGTGATGTGGAAAGGTGTTTGAAGCTGTCCCTTTTCCCCTACTTCCTTGGGAAGCAATCTAAAATGGTCTTGGCTTGATTTGTAGTCAGAAAGAAAGAGAGCACTTCCCTTGAATCGCCAGTTCTCCTGGATCCCCAGTCAATAAGAGAATGATGTGCCTCTCAAAGGGCAAATCTTTTGAATCCCCTATAACCAAAAGCAGGACCCAAAGCTCTCACACAGTTTGCACTCCACAGGCTGATTCCCATTACATAAATATTATTATGCCTATTTTACAGATGAAAAAACTACAACTCAGAGAGTTGCCTTGTGTGACTTGCTGAGGCCACATGGCAAATGTTAGATGACTTGAAAACAGAATTTCCAATTTCTGGTCCTGTGATCTTTTCATTAAATCATACTGCTTCTGCATTGTAGTTTGAGGAGATTTCTCACACTAATATAGACCATCCATGTGTGTGGGAGACACAAAATCCAGCATTTGTGCTCCTTTATCCTAAGAGAGTACTTGGCAACTGAGCTCATCACCGGAAGATAACAAGCTTCCATTTGAATATCATCTTAAGTAGACAGGCTCATGCATCAAGTTTTTTTAGGGATTGTCCCTGTGACTATGTAATATGTGTGCGAATCCTACTGGTGAGCATCTGTTCCCCATTAAAAAGGCATGGATGAACACATAAGACAAACTCCCCTAAGTGCTACCTACGGGGTTGAGACTAATGATTGCCAATTAAGTAGTTAATGAGGCAGCATGGGATAGTGGATAAGAACAGTAGCCTTAGTGACATTAGGCTTGGGTTCAAATCCGGTCTTATATGCTTTCTTATTTTTTTAATTAAATTTCTAAATGTTAAAGTTATAAATTAAATTACTATTTAAAATTAATTAAATTTAAAAATATTTGTTTTCTATTTTAAAGTTCCCAGATATCTTTCTTCCTCCCTATCTTCCCCACACTAAAGAAGATATAATTTGACAAAAAAATATATATTTATATATCTATATGTTATATGTGTAATTATAATATACAATATTTCTTGTTTATTTCTGTTTATCAGCTTTTTCTCTTCTGTGTGACCCTGAACAAGCTGTTTAAACATTTCTCTACCCTGTTCACCCCATCTGCAAAATTGAGATACTAAGAGAATTGATCTTACAAGGTTGTTATAAGGATGAAATGAGGTAAGTTATGCAAAATGTTTTGCCATCCTTCAAGGGAGAGATAAATGTTAGCTATAATTAATTATAGAAATATCCCATCTAACATCTATGACTAGCTCTGTGAAAATATATATTTGGGTGAAGTAAGGTTGCAGGGGTAGTTAGTTACATAGCAATAATATAAATGAAGGAGACTTCCAAGGTAACCAAAATTAGATGTATAAAAGATTCTGACAGGATCCTTAGCACACCCCATTTGAATTTTTTTTCTTTTCAATAAAACCCTTATCTCCTGGCTTAGAATCAACATTGGTCATTGGTTTCAAGTCAGAAGAGTGGTAAAGGCTAGGCAATGGGGGTTAATTGACTTGCCCAGGGTCACACAGTTGGGAAGTGTCTGAGGCCAGGTTTGAACCCAGGAACCTCCTGTCTCTAGGCCCCGCTCGTGATTCACTGAGCCACCTCTCCACGCTCCCATTTTTAAGTCAGGAGAGTAGCTCAGAAGAGACTGTAGCCCCCAAGAAAATATCATTTTTTCTCCTGGTCAAACCTTATCCTCACAGCCGTTCCCCTAGGTGTAACCTGCCTTGCTCCTGGGGACCAGGCAGAATAGCAGAAGGGCATCAATGAGGCGCTGGATAATGGACTTGGGATGTTGTCTCCATGGCAACGTTGGGCAACATTTGCCTTTAGTTTTCTTTTCTTCACTGACTTGTCCACCAGAGCATGGATTCCAGCTTCTGCTTCTGCCCCTCTTCTCCTCAGCTTGTGCCATTCCTTTGCAATACTTGTATTATTAGCACCTCACAGCATAGAACAAAGGGAGACAAGGTGGCGTTTGGGAAGCCCCAAAGCCCCTCAGGATCCCTTGTATATTCTGAAACTTGGGAAAACGAGGAGTTCTGAACCTAGTTAGTGACCTGCTTTGTTCTTGCTCTTAATCTTCTTTTGATGTCTTCTGACTTGGCGCCTTAACTAGAATTTAGCTTCAGTCTCTTATGCTGACTGGCGAACTTTGTCAGTCTAGAGGACAAGACTTTCTGTCCTAAGGGCATTATGGGTAGGGCAAAGTATGGGAGAAGCTAGGTGGTATAGTGAATAGAGTGCCATTCCTGGAGTCAGGAAGGCTCGACTCATTTTTGTGAGTTCAAATTTTGCCTCAAATACTTACTAGCTGTGACCCTGGACAAGTCATGTAACCCTGTCTGCCTCATATATATAATGAGCTGGAGAAGGAAATGGCAAACTACTCCAGTATTTTTGCCAAGAAAACCCCAAATGGGGTCATGAAGACTCAGACGTGACTGAAGTAGAACAACAATGCAAAGTATTGTGGATCTCTAATTTGGTGACATAGGTTTAATTCTGGTTTTTGTACTGACTAGAAGAGTGACCCAAGATCTAAACTGAGCCTCAGTTTCCTCTTCCATAAAAGGGGTGGGATAATTCTTAACCTCAGAGGTTCATCGTGGGTAAAATGTTTTGTAAATCTTAAAGCACTATATAGTGAATAAGTCATGCCAGACTAATCTCATTTCCTTTTCTAACAGAACTGCTAAGCTAGTAAAAGAGGGTAATGCTTTGTTCGAAGCTGGTGGATCTAATAGATAAACTCATAGTTTAATCCCAGCACAATGGTCCTCAGATTCATATGCCATCTCTTATTAATGCATGTTTTCAATATAGTGAGAAAAAAAGTTTAGAGCTTCCAGACTAGAGTGAATTCTGGTAACCAGGTCACAGATGAGAATTTCAATAAGGAAAAAATAAAATTTTTTTCAAATAGTCACTGTCATTTTCCCTTTTATATGCTCATGGTATTTATTTGTTTATTTATTTAATATAAACCCTTAATTGCCTGTCTTAAAATCCATACCAAGGATGTGTTCCAAGGCAGAAGAGTGCTAAGCTACTTGCCCAAGGTCACATAGGTAGGAAGTATCTGAGGTCATATTTGAACTGCATACCTCCTGTGTCCAGGCTCTTTATCCATTGAGCCACCTAACTGCCCCTAGTTGTATTTAAATAAAGACAAAATCATTAAGAATAGTGTTACTCATTATCTTGGGAAAGACATCTGAAATACTAATAAGAAAGTATTAAAGAGTTTAAAACTGTGTATATGTTTTGATCAAGCAAAACTACTATTAGGTTTATTTCCTAAGGTGATTCGGGAAAAAGAAAAGAACCTATATGTTCTACAATATTTATAGCAGCTCTCTTTGTGGTGGCAAAGAATTGGAAATTGAGAGGATGCCCATCAATTGGAGAATGGCTAAACAAGCTGTGGCATAGGATTGTGATGGAATACTACTGCACTGTAAGAAATGACAAGGAGGTTGATTTAAAAAACCAAAATAAAAACAAAGACCTACACGAAATTATGAGGAATGAAACAAGCAGAACCAAGAGAACATTATATATAGCAAGAGAAATATTGTATGAAGACTGACTTGTATATGTTCACCTTCAGAGAAAGAACTGTTGAATAGAAACAAGCAAGATATAGTTTTATATATACATATATCTTTTTGTCAGATAATGCCTTCTCTAATGGCAGGAGAGGAGGAACAGAGGGAGTTACCTGGGTATTTTAATGTAACGAACAAAGAAATAAATTTAAAATAAAAAAAGTATTAAATCATTTAACTAAAGGAGGCAGAGATTTAATATTTAAACTTTTATCCTTTATGGATGGAAAAAAAGGAAGCTTAAAGGATAGAAAGGAGATAATTTACCAGTTGCTTGGGTTTTCTCAAGCTTAAGCTTATACTCTCACTAGGTTTTAGTTTCCGTATTTGTAAAATGAAGGAGATGAAAGAGAGAGTCTTTAGATGGACTTTTAAGGCCCAATCTAGCTCTGAAATTCTGGTTGATTGATTCAGTGGAAAGGGTGTGGGATGGGAAATCAAGGGACTTGGGGGCAATTTTAGCAAAGTGTGATTGTAGGCAATTTGCTTAAGCTCTCTGGGCCTCAGTCTCTTTACCTGTAAAGAGGAAATGGATTATCAGATTTATGATTGAAAGGAAGCTTAAAGATCATTTAACTAAACTCTTTCCCTTTGTAAACTTTCTATACTTTATTATTCTTTTTAGGTCAAAGATTTAGGTCAAAAAGTCTAACTTCCATCGTTGACCTCAATAATATCATGCCATGATCAATTGAGATAATGATTAAATCCCAAATGTCTTGTGTTTTTAAAATTAGTTCCCACAATCCTCCTTGGAGTAGGTGAGAATAATACTCTCTCATTTTATGAATAAGGGCTTTACAACAGAAACAGTGAGTTCAGAGGAAAGCCAGAACTGAGGCTTCATCTCTGCAATTCTAGGCTCTTTTTAAACCCATGAACCCCTTGTTGACCTCTCATTGCAGCTGAAATCAAGGGTAAGTCTGGTAATATCATTTACCAAGCTGGCAGAAAATCATGTCGAATAGTATGTCTTTTGCTGACTATGCCCTCTGTTTTTTCCATCAGTTTAAACTTTCTATTCTCTCTGGGCTCTTTCCTATTTCTTTGTTCTCAATTTATTTTTTTTTCTCTTTTCATTCTTTGTATTTTGTTTAAACAAGCCACATATAAGTGACTTTTACTCATTTTTCTTCCACTTCTGTGTCATAGGCAATCCCTAAATGAATATGCTGTCTCCAAGTTAGTTAGGTAAAGTCAGGAATATGGTGGAGTCAGCTAGAGCTAAGCTGATTGTTATATTTCAGTATGAATATTTAAACATTGCAGATCAATGAAAGGTCCAAATCAGGGCTTGATTTATAGTTTTATTATTTTATTATTTTTATTATTTTTTTAATTTTTAATTTTAATTTTTAATTTTTGATTAATTTTTGATTTTTAGAAAAATTTTCCATGGTTACATAATTAATGTTTTTACTTTACGCTTCATCCCCTCAAACTTCCCCTCCCCATTGCTAACTCGCATTTCCACTGATTTTAACATGTGTGGTCAGTCAAGATTTATTTACATATTATTGATAGTTACATGGGTGAGGTCTTTTCAGGCCTACATCCCCAATCATGTCCTCATCAACCCAAGTGTTCAAGCAGTTGCTTTTCTTCTGTGTTTCCTCTCCTGTAGTTCTTCCTCTGAATGTGGGTAGCGTTTTTTACCATAAATCCCTCAGAATTGTCTTGGATCATTGCATTGCTGCTGGTACAGAGGTCCATTACATTCCATTTTACCACAGTGTATCCGTCTCTGTGTACAACGTTCTTCTGGCTCTGCTCCTTTCACTCTGCATCAATTCCTGGAGGTCTTTCCAGTTCACATGGAATTCCTCCAGTTTATTATTCCTTTGAGCTCAATAGTATTCCATCACCAGCATATACCACAATTTGTTCAGCCATTCCCCAATTGAAGGGCATAACCTCGCTTTCCAGTTTTTTGCTACCATAAAAAGCACAGCTATAAATATTTTTGTACAAGTCTGTTTATCTATGATCTCTTTGGGGTACAAGCCCAGCAATGGTATGGCTGGATCAAAGGGCAGGCATTCTTTTATAGCCCTTTGGGCATAATTCCAAATTGCCATCCAGAATCAGTTTACAACTCTACCAGCAGTGCATTGATGTCCCAATTTTGCCACATCCCCATCAGCATTCATTACTCTCCCCTGCTATCATTTTAGCCAATCTGCTAGGTGCGAGGTGCTACCTCAGAGTTGTTTTGATTTGCATTTCTCTAGTTATTAGATATTTGGAACACTTTCTCATGTGCTTATTGATACTTTTGATTTCTTTATCTGAAAATTGACTATTCATGTCCCTTGCCCATTTATCAATTGGGGAATGGCTTGATTTTTTCATACAATTGATTTAGCTCCAGAATTTTTTGTTATAAAGATTTTTTCCCAGTTTGTTGTTTCCCTTCTGATTTTGGTTGAATTGTTTTTGTTTGTACAAAAAATTTTAATTTAATATAATCAAAATTATTTATTTTACATTTTGTAATTTTTTCTAACTCTTGCTTGGTTTTAAAATCTTCCCTTTCACAGAGATCTGACAAGTATACTATTCTGTGTTCACTTAATTTACTTATAGTTTTTCCTTCTTTATATTCAAGTCTTTCACCCATTCTGAATTTATCTTGGTGTAGGGTGTGAGATGTTGATCTAAATCTAATCTCTCCCATATTGTTTTCCAAATTTCCCAGCAGTTTTTGTCAAATAGTGGATTTTTGTCCCAAAAGTTGGGCTCTTTAGGTTTATCATACACTGTCTTGCTAATGTCACTTACCCCAAGTTTATTCCACTGATCCTCCCTTCTATCTCTTAGCCGGGATTTATAGTTATTTTTTTAAATTTTTTTTTTTTTATTTTAAACCCTTAGCTTCTGTGTGTTGACTTATAGGTGGAAGAGTGGTAAGGGTAGGCAATGGGGGTCAAGTGACTTGCCCAGGGTCACACAGCTGGGAAGTGTCTGAGGCCGGATTTGAACCTAGGACCTCCTATCTCTAGGCCTGGCTCTCAATCCACTGAGCTACCCAGCTGCCCCCAGGATTTATAGTTTTCTTGATTGTCTAAACTTAATAAAGTGATGAGAAAAATGTTAATTTAGCAGATCAAACATCAAAATGTGTTGCATATACCCTTTCCCCCTGAGAGAGCTGGTTGTTAAACATTTATCTGCATATTACTGGATCAAGTGTTTGGAAAAGGAAAACTATTTTCCCAAAGACATAATGTGGTGTTCAGCTATTATCATGGGTCAGCTCACAAAAAGCCTATTTATTTTTTAATGGACCTAAAGCATTGTATTTCAGTAAAGGTGAATTTAAACACAGTATTTAACAAGGTTTATGTGGAAAGACTATCAGAATTTCAATATGGGATGTTAGAAAACTATCAATCCCCAATGCTTACAGTGGGAATAAAAACTTAACTCCTTTTCTGCCTATTTTACCTTAGCAGTAAGTATGAAAGGATATTCCTTTATTTCCAAGGCTCTATTGCTAGGGGCAGAGGCTCTAACATGAAACAGGAAGGACAGAGGACATTCGGGGAGGGCAAAGAGCCTGAAATGTAGGAATAGGAACTTGGGAAAATATGAGAAAGGAATTAAATTATTTCATTGGGAAGCTTGTGGTACAAGCCCTTTTAAGATCAGGCTTCTTTGCTAAAGCAAAGCAGTAGGGATACTACCAGCTTGATTCCCAGTTCCCCATTTTATTTTCTTGTCTCCAGAGATTGCTTTGCTTGTTTCCCCTTTTCTTATTTTCTATTATCCAATTGTTTTTTTTCCCCACTTATATCTCATAGAGAAAGTTTCCATAGGTTGGTGAGTTTCTTACAAAAATAGTTATTGCAGCTGTTTTTGTGATGACAAAGGATTGGAAATTGAGGGGACCCCCATGAATTGGGGGGGAATGACTGAATAAGATGTGATTTGTGATTTTGATGTAATACCATTGTGCTATAAGAAATTATGAGCAGGATGGTTTCAGAAAAATCTGATGTAAGGGTTAAAATAGGAGTTTGACAAAAATAAAAGAGCAGCTTTTAATAATTTGTTTTAATGAGAATATAGTAGAGATGTAAATTAATATTATCCCTTTAAACAGAGAAAAGAAAACTTCTAGCAGCTTTAACAATTAACAATTTAGTTTTATTAAAATAGAGGATAGTAAAAGAAGATAGTAAAATGAATATAGTAAAGGAGGGAAATAGAGGTAAAGAAAGAAATTTCCTAATGTCTATATTAGCATCCAATAACTATCTATAACTGCCTATAATTACTATCTAAAACTGCCTATATTTACCTACTGTCTATAACTACTGCAAATAACAACCACCCCACAAAGTTCCAACCCAATCCACTCAATCAAAACTAACCCAATCAGTGTTTAATCCAATACCAATTAGGTCTGTCAACAAAGACCAACCACCACCCAAGTTCAAGAAAGAAAAAAGCCTAACAGTCCAAACCAAAAGCCCAAAACCCCAAAGCCAAAAGTCTTCTAAAGGCTAAAGTCCTTCCAGTAAGCTCAGGCTTACCTTTTATATAACTAAACCTCAACCACCAACCTAACACACTCCCAGCAGCCAACTTAACGCAACTGCCAGCACCTAACTGTCAGCAACTGACTCTCCCACCAAGTGATGCTGGCCTGGCTTTTATACCCTTTTCCTACCTCACTTCCTATCTCTGTGGTTTCTACTTCCTGTCCCTGTGGGCTGGTTAATCCCTACACATCTCTATGATAAGAGGACCTCCAGGTCCCCTATTAAATTAGAGAATATGAATAAACAATTCCTTTTTACACTGGAAAGATTTACATGAACTGATGCAAAGTGAAGTGAGAAGAACCAGGAGGACACCATACACATTAACATCAATATTGTAATGATAATCAACAGTGAATGACTTAGTCATATAATAATCTAAGACAATTCTGAAGGAGTCATGATAAAAAATCTACCTCTAGAGAAAGAACTGATGGAATCTGAATGCAGAAAGAAGCATGATTTCCCCACCTCTCTGTTTTCTTTCACAACATGATTAATATGGAAATATTTTACTATACATGTATAATCAGTTTCAAATTGCTTGCCTTCTCAAGTGGTGAGGGGAAAGGATAGAGAGAATGAATTTCAAACTCCAAATTTAAAAAAAACAAATGTTAAGAAATTTTTAATTTTAATTGGATTTTTTAAAAGGATGTTGAGTTTACATAGCCTATTGATGGAACTTTTAGGTACTCAGAGAAATGAAGTTAGGTACATGACTTCAGAAAGAAAATCAGACTATTCTGAGAATTTCATTGCTCTCTCTCTCTCATTCTCTCTTTCTCCCCACTCCTTCCTCCCTTCCTCTCCCTCTCCCTCTCTCTGAAATATAGGATTGAGTCTTTTTGAAGGCTGGGGTCTGATAGAAGTAGGATATGTGGCCAACCTGAGGAGACCAGCACTAAGGCTAGGGGAGAGGTGAAGGGTGAAGGAAGAGAGAAAAAGTTTTAAAAATTTGTCTTCTCCTTTCTACCCAAGGCTAGTCCTACCATCTTAGACAATGTCCTAGTCTTATTCCTAGACAATGAGAGAAGCTAGTTTTAGGAGTATGGGGTATGATCTCAGGCAACAGTATTTTGACAGGCAAACAAATATTGGGATCTCATGACTACTGACCACCAAGGTCTAACAACTGATCCATAGTCCAAACTGAGAGAACAAAGGAAGACTCAGAATCTGTTGTAAAGTGTCCCTGTGTCATTCATTTTTTATCCTTTTGGCATATTCTTTTGGCTAAGTCCTCAGGCAGTTCAAAGCTTAGTCCTGTGTATAAGATTTTCTGAAGAGGTATCCATGAAAGAGGAGAAACCTAGATAAAGGGAGCTGTACTCCCCTTTTACATATAGTTATTATCTTCCTCTCCTGCCCTTCCTCGTTTTTTAACATAAGCATACCACTCTTGGGACATGAACTTTCCCTACTTTTATATGAAACTTGTATAATAAGGATCAATGTATTCCCAGATCATCAAAATAGAAAAGTGGGAAATGCCAGGGACCTTCTTCTTGGAGACAGTAATTCATCTAGGGAAATTCTTCATTTGGTGTGCCATGTAGTTGGGTGTAGTCTTTTTCCAGTGGCTATGTTGTCAGAATTGTTTGCATCTTTTAAAGTTTTTCCTTCATTTTGATTAAGGGTGAAGGATTTCTTCACTTAAAACAGATAAAATACCAAGCAGTAAGCCAAGATACTCATACCTCAAATTTAATAATGGACCTTTAAGATCAGGTTTGAGCTGACTCCAGCACACTCCTGCTAGGTCATGTAGACCTGGTAAATGAACTTGGGGTTTTAATTCATCATTTTCAGTTCTAGGTGATTTGAGTAGAATCCCTGAACCTAGGAGCTCAAACCACAGGAATCTGGAAGTCTAGGAATATAGGCTAAATGTTACATACAACTCACCAAGGTCTAGGAGATTAGTCTGGTAGGGATTTGTACTTGAACTTGGAAGGACTAATACTATATATGAATCAACTGAAATTGGGAAGCTAATCCTCTTATTCTCTCTAAAGAGAGGTGGTTTGGGGGGGCATGGAATTTGTAAAAGTTAATCTCATTGCCAGAGTTCCAGGGGTGGGGTCAAGATGGAGGAGATAACAAGAGCAGCTCCATGTCACCACAAGAAGCCTCTCCAACCAAGATTAAAATATTGTGACAAAATGAATACAGGAGTGAAAGAACCAACAAAGAGACAGGGACTTGTCAAGAAAAGAAAAAACCCAAAAGGTAGGCAGAGAATATCTGGGGAACTTGGTTGAGAGGAGAGCAGAGCCAGCAAGAGTTTGTATTGAGGAGAGAAGAGCAAGTCAAGAGCAAGCCACTTCCCCCCTCCCCACCCCAACACACACACACACACACACACACACACACACACACATACACACACACACACACATTTGCTTTGGGAACCTATGCCCAAGCCAATATTCAGATCCTGAGATCCTTCCTCTGTAAATAGTGGTACAAGCCAACCCACATCCCTTGTAATTTCAGACATGTGGAGAAGTCTGGAGTCCTAGCCCAGGGCAATTTGGCCTGAAGTGGGCTGATCCATGTGGACTCAGAATGAAGCCAGGAATCCCAGACTGGACTTGGGGATAAGGATATAGTTTACACTTTGGGGTGAGGACACAGTTCACAGGGGGACCCCTGGGTCTTTTTGCCTAAATCTAAGGGCAGAGCTCCAGGACACGGCAATCAAGGATGTGCCTGATTGGATCAAGTACACAGTCAGACTAAAAAATTGAGCCTAAGCCTAGGGCTAGAATTTGAACAGTCCCTGACCTGATCAAGTTCAGAGTAAGATCAAAAGCTTATGCCCAAGCCTGAGACAAATCTTTAAGCCATCAGCATCTCAAGGATCAATTGAATCAGCAGGGGAAGGGGGCTTTCAGATCTCTCAGCCCTCAGACCTGATATCACATCACACTTCAAGAACTGACACTGGTAAAAACCAAGAAAATAAGCTGAGAATAACATTAAGGAAGGATGGAAATTTAAGAGGGTACCCCAACTTCCCAGAAAACAAAGCTTACCTATAATTAGATAGAAAAAAATGAGCAAACAACCAAAAAACCCACCTAAATCTATAAAGAATTTTTATGGAGTCAAAGAACAAGGTACAGATACAGAAGTGGACAGTGAAATCAAAGGAAACACATGCAAAATCCAAAAGAAAAATATGGATTGCACACAGATTCTGGAAGAGCTCAAAAAAGACTTCAAAAACTCATTAAGAGAGGCAGAAGAAAAGTGGGGAAGAGAAATGAAAGTGATGCAAGAAGAAATGGGCCAATGGAAAAAAGGAGAAACAAAAACTGACAGAGGAAAATCAGGCCTTAAAAATCAGAATGGACCCTCTAGAACAGGGGTTCGCAATCTTTTTGGCCGTGAGGGCCATAAATGCCACATTTTTTAAAATGTAATTTCATGAGAGCCGTACATTGCTCACAGTGCATGCTTCTGGAACAGTGTGAGCTCCTGTAACAGTGCTTGAAAAAAAATTGACTTTAAGGCTCCTGCAGAAAGAGCCATATCTGGCCCTCAAAAGAGCCAAATATATGGCTCGAGAGCCACACGTTGCCAACCCCTTCTCTAGAGACTAATGATTTCATGAGAAATCAAGAAACGAAGGAATGAAAAAAACCAGAAAAACATTAAATATATTATTAATAAAACAACTCACCTAGAAAATAGATTTAAGAATTATTGGACTGCCTGAAAGCCATGAGCAAGAAAAAAACCTTGGACATCATATTACAAGAAATTACCAAAGATAACTGCCCAGAGATCCTAGAATAAGAAAATAAAATTGAAATTCAAAGAATTCACAGATTGCCCCTGCAAATAAATCCTCAATTGACAATTTCCAGGAATGTAATAGTTAAATTCAAGAGCCACCAAGCCAAGGAGAATATACTATAAGCAGCCAGAAAAAAACCATTCAAATACCATGGATCAGGATCACACAAAAACTATGGGCTTCTACATTAAAGTATCAAAAAGCATGGAATATGATATTCAGGAAGGCAAAAGATTTGGATTTATAACCCAGAGTTACCTATCCAACAAAACTGAGTATATTCCTACAGGGTAAAAATGGTCACTCAATAAGATAGAAAATTTCCAAACATTCCTGAGGAATAAGCCTGACCTAAATAAAAAAAAATTGAAGTAGAAACATGGGACACAATAGAAGCCTAAAAAGATAAATAAGAGAGAAAATTTAAGGGACTCATTAAGGTCAAAATGTGTATATGTCTACATGGAAAGAGGATTTCTGCAATTCTCAAAAAATACTCTTAGTAGTAGAGAAGATAGAAGGAATTTAGAAAGAGGGTGGAGAAGTAAGCTGATTATGATGATATGATGTATGTGATGATACATGATGATATGATGTATATGTAAATGCAATGATATGGAATGATATGTGTGTATGATATGATATGTATGCATATGAATGATCTGTTAAAAATCAATCAAGGACTGAAAGAGAGGGTTGCACTGAGAGAAAAGGGAAGGGAGAGATAGAATGGGATAAATTATATAACATAAAGGGTTGTGAAAAATCATTATAGAGAGGAGAGGATAAGAGTGGTGTGTTGGAATAAGATAAGGGAAGAAGGAGGTAATTGGAGGGTGGGGGAAGTGGAGAGGTGACAAAAAGCAAAATACTGATGAGGAGGTACAGAGAGAAAAGAAATAGAGCAGGATCTAAAGAAGATAATATGATGGAGGTCAATATGAAGTTAGTAATCATAATTCTGAATGTGAATGGGACAAACTCACCTATAAAACATAAGCAGATAGCAGAGTGGATTAAAAACCAGATTTGTATTATATGTTGTTTACAAGAAACACATTTGAAGCAGGGTGACACACACACACATGAAAGGTAAAAGGCTGGAGCAGGATTTATTATTCGTCATCTAAAGTAAAAAAGGCAGGAGTAGCATTCATGATACCAGACAAAGCTAGAGTAGAAATTGATCTGATTAAAAGAGATAAGGAAGGGAATTACATTTTGCTAAAGGGTACTATAACAATGAAGTAGTCTCCTTACTAAACATTTATGCACCAAATGGTATAGCATTCAGATTTCTAAAGGGGAAATTAAAGGAGCTTAAGGAAAATAGATAGTAAGACCATACTAGTGGGGATCTCAACCTTCCCCTTTCAGAACTAGATAATTCAAACAAAAAATAAATAAGAAAAGTAAGGGAAGTGAATAAATATTGGCAAAATTAGAGTTAATAGATATCTGGAGAAAATTGAATAGGGATAAAAAGGAATATACCTTCTTCTCAGCAGTACATGGTACATATACAGAGATTGACTATGTACTAGGGCATAGAAATATTGCAAACAAATGCAGAAAAGCATAAATAATAAATGCCACTTTTTCATATCATAATGAGGTAAAAAATTTTAATTAACAAGAATCCATGGAAAGGCAAACTTAAAATTAATTGTAAACTAAATAATCTAAGCCTTTAAAATTGGTTGGTCAAAGAAGAAATCATAGAAACCATTATGGATTTTATTAAAGAGAATGAGGATGAGAAGACAACATATTAAAATCTATGGGATAGAGCCAAAGCATTAATCAGGGGAAACCTGATATTGCTAAGTGCCTATAGCAACAAAATTGAGAGGGCCAAGATCAGTGAATTGGACTTGCAACTTAAACAATTAGAAAAAGAACAAATGAAAAATCTCCAGATGCACTAAATTGGAAATCCTCAAAATTAAAGGAGAAATTAATCAAACTGAAAGTAAAAGAACTATTGAACTAATAAATAAGACTAGAAGCTAGTGTTAAAAAAACAACAAATAAAATAAAGTTTAATCTAATTCAAAAAAAGAAAGAAGAGAATCAAATTTAACAGTATCAAAGATGAAAAGGGTGATCTCATCTCTAATGAAGAGGAAATTAAGAAAATTATTAAAAAACTATTTTGTCCAATTATGTGGCAATAAATAAGACAATCTAGGTGAAATGTGAAAGCTTACAAAAATATAAATTGCCTAGATTAACAAAAGTGGAAATAGAACACTTAAATAGTCACATTTCAGAAAAATGTATTGACCAAGCCATCAAGAAACTTCCTAAGAAAAAATTCCTAAGACCAAATGGTTTCCCAAGTGAATTCTATCAAACATTTAAACAACAACTAATCCCAAACTATACAAATTATTTGACAAAATAAGCAAAGAAGAAGTCGTACCAAATTCTTTTTATAACACAAATATGGCACTGATTCCAAAGCCAGGCAAATCAAAAATAGAGAAAGGAAACCATAGACCAATCTCCTTACTGAACATAGATGCAAAAATCTTAAATAAAATACTAACAGACTATAACAAGTTATCATAATGATTATTCACGATGACCAGGTGGAATTTATGCCAGGAATACAAGGATGGTTTAGAGACAGAATGGTAGAATGGAATAGACTAGGGGTAAATGACCTCAACAAGCTAGTGTTTGATGAACTCAAAGATCCCAGCTTTTGGGACAAGAACTCACTATTTGACAAAAACTACTGGGAAAAATTGGAAAACAGCATAGGAAAAATCAGTTCCAGATCAACAACTTACATCCTATACCAAAAGAAATTGATAAATGGGTTAAATATAAAGAATGAAATCATAAATAAATTAGGTGAACATAGAACAGTATACCTGTCAGATCTGTGGGAAAAGAAGGAATTTAAGACCAAGTAAGAGATAGAGAACATTACAAAATGTAAAATGAATAATTTTGATTACATCAAATTAAAAAGGTTTTGTACAAACCAAACCAATGCAACCAAAATTAGAAGAAAAGCATGAAAATCAGAAAACATTTTCTTGAGATCTGAATCCAATCAAAGGGGGTCATCCAAATTGCCCGCAAAATTTCCACCAAATTTAAAGTGTATGGAGAAGCAGGACCATATGAAGCACAAGCTGTCTTAATTTCTTTTAACACTTTGTAGGGAAGAGGCTCCCATGTAGGAGCTACTTCTTCATCATCATCCAATTCATCTGCTCTCAAAATAACTGGGAAACAGAATGACATATCTCCTTCCTTCTGAGCATTTTGTACTACTCCTTTAAACCCTATATTCCAGGGCTTTGGCTGCGTAGCTGCAGCTCCAAGCAGCAGAGGCTCCTCTGCTTTTATCTCTCTTTCCCCTGTTGAAGAGAGGTTTTTGGGTAGAGGAGGGTCCGCTGCTAGTGGCTTTTTCATTTGGATTTTAAAGCTCTGTTTTGATTTATAATGAACCTTTTCCTCCTCCTCTGATTCTAACATTAAAACCTTAAAGATTTCATTCTCTGCATTCTGACCAGATAAAAAAGTTGTTTTTTCAGCAGCCAATGAAATTTTTACTGGTACTTGTTCTGATCCATGCTCAGTATAATTTTTCAAATCATTGCCAACTTTTTGCCAAAATTCTAAGGGAATCCATGGACTACAATTATGAATAAGATCAAGAAATTTAGTCAGCTGTTGTTTACTACTTTTTACTCCCCATTTTCTGAGGATGTGCTTAGTTATATCAATAAAAAGAGTTCTTTCCTTTGATTCACTGTGTCCCATCCTGTTAATATATATTTTTATTTCTAGTGTCTTCCCTTAAGAGGAGAGTTCTGAAAACTCTGGATTTCTTGCCCTTCTTTGGGCAGAAACTAAACTGTTGTAATTTGAGAGTTGTCTGAGGGGGAGGTAAAACCTTTACCTGAATCCAGAGATCCAAGATCCAAGGTCCCTGTTTGGGTGCCAAAATCTTGAGATCTATCTATCATCTCCAGATAATCTGATAAAGATAGTTTAGTTGATAAGGAAGTAAAGGACACAGAAGATCTTTTTGTCAGCTCATGCTGCTGCTCTGTCTCCAAGAGCATGGAGTTTATTATATATATTTCAAGACTCATTTCACACAAAAGAACCCCTCCCCCCAAAAAAACCTTTGCAGATGTGCAGAAGTTACAAATTATGTCATATCAAAACACAAAAGGTCTCACTGGCTTCAGAACAGACCAAGGCCAAGGCTAAATTTTGACTGGGTCCTTATCAGAAAGCCAGGTCCAGGAATATTTTTCTCAGGGTTGAATTGCCCCTGCTAAGGTTTTGGCCTTGGTTATACCAGGCAGCTGCATTCCTGGCCAAAGGGGGGAAGAGTGTTAACCTTTTAAATACTGGCCCACTAGGAACCTAAAGCTCTTCAATAAGGCCACAATACTTTTCAACAAGAAATCACAAGGATCACAAAAGAGGTCAAAAGAGGAGTCTCAGATTTTTATCTATTTTCTTATTGTAACCATGGAAAAACATATTCTAAATAAATAAATAAATATTAAAAAATTAATCTCATAGTAAATGATTAAATGGAAGTGGAATATGGAAGAAAAAAACTGAGAAACTGAGAAAGTCAAGGCGATTCTAAAATGTAACACATCTGGTTATTAGATAGTGGGGTCAGAGTAAACCCATGCTACACTTGTAAGAAGGGGCAGATAGGCGGCACAGTAGATATAGAGCACCAGGCTTGGAATTAGGAAGATCAAAGTTCAAATCCAGCCAAATGCACTTTTAAATACAAGCTTTGTAAGCCTGGGATGTCACTGAACCATATCTCCCTCAGTTCCTCAACCAAAAATGAGATGAAAAAGGAAATCCATTATCTTTGCCATGAAAACCCCAAATAGGGTCCTGAAAAATCTGACATGACTGAAACAACTGAATGACACCCCTTGTAAGCAACCCCAAAGTGGGTAGTGTATAGATAGCACTTAATATCTCCCTGTTCCATGGATCAAAGGCTTTGCCTTTATGTTTTTTCCTACAGAGAAGATGAGATGAAGAAGCTCATAGACCCCATTGGTCCTGAGTGCTTATTTGATCAATGCCCTGTATGAGGAGCAGGGAAATCAGGGTCTGCTAATCTAAGCTACTCTAATGCTTTAATTTACTAAACTATGATTGCCAAGCATCTTTTTCTAAAAATCTCTGTTTCATGAAGCCAGTTGCTAAGCTCCACTTAGCCTGTGTTCTCAGACTGCAAACCAAGGCTGCACTTGGTGGTTCTAATTTGCTTGAACATGCATTTTATAGATAGGAAACTGAGTCCTTGCAACATAAATGAACTTGCCCCAAGTCACAGGCTGAGATCCCAAATCTCCTCATTCCCAACCTTGTAGGATTCTTAAGTACTCAAGTGAGGATGGGTATGGTTTAGGAAGACATTTAACTTCAGTGCTTCAAAAGAGATTCATTTCATTGGGCACTCAGCTCTATGCCTGATTAGTTGAATTGTAACAAGTCAAAAAGGGCAACTAGAAATCTTTGTAGCTGGGGCAAGAGACACACCTTCAATTCATTATCTGGTAAAAACACGGCTGGCGGGGTGCTCATCTCCTGGGCAGATATTGAAGGTGGTTAGCTTCATATTTTAAAACTGAATAGGTCTTTACATTGAAAGCTAGATGGTTCAGTGAATAGAATGATAAACCTGGAGTCAAGAAGACCTGGGTTCAAATGTGGCTTCAGATACCTACTAGTTGTGTGACCTTGGGTTAGTCATTTAGCCTCTGCCTACAAGGCAGCTAGGTGATACAATGGATAGAGAATACTAGATCTGGAGTTAGGAAAACCTGGTCTCAGACACTTATTAGATGTGTGATGCTGGGCAAGCCACTTAATCTCCATTTCCCTTAATCCACTGGAGAAGGAAATGGCAAACCACTCCAATATCTTTGTTAAGAAAACTTCACGGACACTATGGCCTATTAGAGTAGACCATGACTCAACAGCAACAACAATCTTTACATCATTGTCATTCCTACATATAGCAGAACTCCTTCCACTCACCCATATTTGCATGCTCCTTTGTAACAAAGAGAAAGATTTCAGCAAATATAATCAGTGATTAATCTACTTACTGACAAATATAGGTAACATTTTGTGCTTCCTCTCTCCCAGAGTCTTCCACTTCTCTGTAGAGGAAGAAGATATGTTTCATTGTCTGTTCTCTGGGATCAAGACTGGTCGGTACAAGCCCTTCTCTATAGTGTTCTTTTCATATCCATAATCTAATCATTGGGGATGTTGTTTTCTTGGTTCTGCTTAAGTTTAACTGAAGCACTCTGAATAGATTTATTTAAATCTTCCAGTGTTTTTCTGAATTTTGGTAGTTTCTTGCTGCTCAATAATTCCATTCCTTTCATCGAGTCATTCAGAGCTTCTGCTTTGTTTCTAGTTCTTTATTACCACAAAAGTGCTTCTATGAATATTTTGATATTTCTCTTACTATTGATTTGTTTTTGATTTTAATTAATTATTTTTGCTAAATAGATGCCAAGTTGAGTTGTTTTTAAGCAATTGAAATATTTTTTCTTTTTTCTTATTCTTATTTTTTTATTTATTTTTTGCTATTGAAGTAATGCATGTGTTTTTAGTACCTCATAAATTGCAGGGCTCTGGTACAAAACTGAAGCCATCCTGCCCTAGTTATGACTCTGGAAGGGGTAAGGTGGCAGAGATTAGAGAAAGATCCCATGATGGGTCTAATGGTTGTTGAAGGAAGTAGCTGAGAATCTCTTAGAGAGTTTGACCCTGCTCTTTAAGGGTTATGTTTGGAGAGGGAGGACCTGAGAGAGGGGTGCCAGGGTTCTAGGCATATCAGCTAGGGGTTGTTGCCATAAGCCTACTCTAAGTATTCCTTAGAGAAAAAGTGAATATATTTTAGGGAGAAAACATCTCCCTTGCGCCAGGAAGCATATAATTCTTCCATGTAAGAAAAAAACCATTTTTTCCATCATTATAATTGGTACAGTGGATAGTGTACTGGACCTGATGACAGTCAGAAAGACTTATTTTCTTGAGTTCAAATCTGGCCTCAGACACTACTACTTAGCTGTATGACCCTGGGTAGGTTATTTTACCTTGTTTGCCTCAATTTCCAAATATATCAGTGAACTGGAGAAGGAAATGGTAAACCACTACAGTATCTTTGCCCAGAAAACTCCAAATAAGGTCACAAAAGTTGGATGGTTGAAATGACTGAATAGCAAAGTTACATCTTGTCTTTCTAGACCAGTGATTCCCAAAGTGGGCACCGCCCGCTGGTGGGTGCTGCAATGATCCAGGGAGGCAGTGATGGCCACAGGTGCATTTGGGGGCAGTGAATAACTGTAAGGGGGCGGTGATAGTATGTGACAGGGGGTGCTAAGTAATATTTTTTCTGGAAAGGGGGCGGTAGGCTGAAAAAGTTTGGGAACCACTGTTCTAGACAATGAGAGTCAATCTGGTCAAACAATTCACTTGGTAGCCATCTCTCTGATGATGAAACTCCTTGAGCTTAGCTGGGCTGCTCTCCAGGTGACAGATAAAAAGGAGTCATCAGGATTAGTGTCTGAGTCTTTACAGCTTGATGGACAACCTGTTGGAATTTGAATTCTATGGGCATAGCCTTTGAAGTTCCCTGGTCATACCTACAGACTGAAGAGGCATCAAAGAAGGGCTTCAGCAGATAGAAGAAAGCCCAGGGCTTAAACATTGGCTAGCCAGGAGATTACTACCTCTAGAGATGAATGTTTTGGTTTTTTTTTTTTTAACAGATGTGATTTTTTATTTCTAAAAGGATTCACCAACCAGATTTCCTCCTGTTCTCTCATTTATTCCTTCTATTATGACACTCATGCTTCCTAACAAATGCGGCATGACTCATTCTCTGTATACACCACTGACTTACACTATCACTTGAGCTATATACATCGCACCCAGCAAGCTCAGAGGCCAAGAGGCAGATTGGAATGATTGCAACAAATTGCAGGTCACCAAAAAAGGTGCAAATGTACAGAAGGAATATAGAGAGGGGAGAAAAAAAGAGTTTGAAAACAGTGTTACAGAACCTACCAGTTAGACAAACGAGCCTAACTTGTCTGTTGACCTCACTGCAGGGATCTCCTTTCCTAAAGCTTCCTAGTTTCTCTCTTGAGACTCTTTTCACAACCAGCTTTGTTGAAGAGCAGAATTCCCCCCAGGAGGTCTTTCTGAATAAGGATAAGTTTTCTCACCCTTCCTTTCTCAGCCTAGGCTAATTCCAGGGGGGAAATAACTCCATAGGGAGGCTGAATATTCAATGGCATCATTTTCAAATTCTGTCTGGCTTTTGTGGGTTTCCCTTCTTTGAAAGCAGGTAAAATGAGACAGACCTTCTTTCAGCATTTGGAAAACTGACAGTCTAGGCTTCCCTTGATCACTCAGTAGGGAAAGACAACTCTGCAGCTTTTAATTGTTAGAGGCAGTGTTTTTAAGTGGATGGGTCAAGAAAGGTGCTCTAGTAGAGTAAATATGGGACCTAGATACAGGAAGATCTGAATTAAAAATAAGCCCCAGATACTTAATAGTTATGCGACCCTGTTAATCTGTCTGCCTCAGTTTCCTCATCTATAAAATAGAGATGATAATAAATAACACCTACCTCTCAGGGCTGTTGTAAAGATCAAATGAGATAACATTTGTAAAATGCTTAGCATAGGGCATAATTTATTTTCCTTATTTGTGAAATGAAAATGATTAGACTTAATGGCCTCCAAAGTAGCCTCCAGATCTGTAATCTTGTGAGGGTAGAACTGCTTTAATGTTGAAAAAAGACATCCCTTTAGGCAAGCATCAGTTGAAGCCTCTGCTTTATTTGTTTCTACACAAAATTTTTGTCCCCTCCCCCAAGCTCAGTTTCTAGTGGATTCTTCAGACAGGAGATATTCAGTTTCATCTCTCTCTCTCCCTCTCACTGTCTCCCTCCCCCCTCTTCTCTTTCCCTTTCCCTCTCTCTCCCCCCCATTTTCTCTTGCTTTTCTCTCTCTCTCTCTCTCTCTCTCTCTCTCTCTCTCTCTCTCTCTCTCTCTCTCTCTCTCTCTCTCTCTCTCTC
>NC_058132.1:402227810-402321305 GCF_016433145.1 Gracilinanus agilis
TTTCTCTCCCTCTCCCTCTCTCCCTCCCTCCTTCCCATTCTCTCTCTTTCTTCTCTCTCCTTCTCCCTCTCCTTCCCCTCTTCCTCTTTTTTCCCCTCTCTTTCTCCCTCTCTCCCCCTCTCTCTTTCTCTCTCTTTCTCTTTCCTTCTTCCTCTCCCTCCCCTCTCCCTCTCTCTCTTTCTCTCTCCTTCTCTTTCCTTCTCTCTCTCTCTCCCCTCTCCCCCACTTCTCTCCCTCCCTCCTATGTACATTGTTATTTACATGTTGCCTCCCACAGTAGATGAGAGTTCCTTGAAGTAAGAGACTACGATGTTGCCTTTCTTTGCATCCTAAACACTTAACCTTAGTAAGTGCTGGGCTAAATGCTTAGTACAGCATAGTAGACACTTAATAAAGTGTTTGTGTCGACTATGTAAAAGTCCTTTGAAATTTGATGTTTCATCATCCGTGAAAATAAAAGTTATTGTGGTAGAATTCATACTAAAACACCAAATCCTCTCAGCAATAGTTATCATGTGGTGAGAAGCAAACCCAAGGCTCCCTAATGATCATTGGAAATCAGGCAGAAAATATGGGCACATACACTGTACACTCCACATTAGGTTTGCTTTCTCTTACTGTGTCACTTTTGTTGAAGACCATGATTATGATCATGACTATGAATTCCCAGTGAAGGGTCTATGCTGCCATACTGGAGATTTTTTGGAAAAAGGACTTCTCTCAATTGTTCTTGAAGAATTTTTAATATTCTTGTATGAAATATACTCCGGGGCATAAGGGGTGATCTAGGAGGACTAGCACCTCTACTGTAAGGGCTTGCTAAGCCCTTTTCAGGGCTGCACATCCACCTTTCACCAACCCTTGCCCAGAAAACCATCTTGGCAGGGGGGCACTAAACCTGGTTATGGGTAACCGATAAGCCTTAAGCGTGTCCCTAAGTTAGGTGAATACCTCACTTCTATCAGATTGGCCAGTATGGCAGTAAAGTGGCAAATGTTGGAGGGGATGTGGCAAAATTGGGACACTTAATACATTGTGAGTGGAGTTGTGAACTAATTTAACCATTCTGGAGGGCAATTTGGAATATACATAGATATAATACCACTGCTGGGTCTGTATCCCAAACACATAATAAGAAAGAGGAAAGGAGCTACTTGGTTTTTTTTTAAGCCCTTAACTTCTGTCTATTGACTCATAGGTGGAAGAGTAGTAAGGGTGGGCAATGGGGGTCTCTAGGCCTGACTTTCAATCCACTGAGCTACCCAGTTGCCCCCCTTTTTTCCCCTTAAACCCTTAACTTCTGTGTATTGACTCATAGGTGGAAGAGTGGTAAGCGTGGGCAATGGGGGTCAAGTGACTTGCCCAGGGTCACATAGCTGGGTAGTGTCTGAGGCCAGATTTGAACCTCGGACCTCCCGTCTCTAGGCCTGACTCTCAATCCACTGAGCTACTCAGCTGTGACCTACTTGTACAAAAATATTTATAATAGCTCTTTTTGTGGTGGCAAAGAATTAGAAATTGAGGGAATGTCCATCAGCTGGGGAATGGCTGAACAAATTGTGGTACACATTGGTGATGGAATACTATTGTGGTATAAGAAATGATAAGAGAGATGATTTTAGAAAAAGCTGGAAAGATCTGCAGGAACTCATGCAGAGTGAAATAAGCAGAACTGGGAGAACATTTGGACAAAATAACAGCAATATTGTGCAATTATTATGGGTGAAAACTTGGCTACTCTCAGTAATGCACGGAACTTGGACAATCTTGAAGGCCTTATGATGGGGAATGCTATCCACCTCCACAAAAGAACTGTTGGAGTTGTCTTTCACATCAGTGTATTTGTAGTTTTATTTTGGGGTTTTGGTTATGTTTGAGTGTGCTCTTACAAATGACCAATATGAAAGTGTGTTTTGCATGACAATAAAATAAAATTAAAAAATAAATTTAGGTGAATATTATGATTTCCCCCAGTAGAATAGGAGGATGAGAACAATTTGTTCCAATGGTCATGAAGATGGCTGAAGCAGATTCTGTAGAGTATTAAGAGTTGATCAGACATGGAAGACACGAGGGTCATTTGTCATTCAGTCATTCGCTGCATCCTGGGCCATCATCAGACATCCTGACTTGTGTCCTCCCATGGGATTTGGATGACTCTGGAAGAGAGGCTGAGGCTGATGACTTTGTTCAACTCTACCTCACTTAAATCCAATTCTTATGCAAGTCTAGACAATACCCCCATGATGTCACTGGTCCTTTTCAAAAAGGAAGAAGGAACAGCAACATTACCTGGTCCACTCTCCCAGAATGAGACTGAAATGCCTGAGGAGCTTAAGGTATTTCTCCTCCTTTGCTCTTGACTTAAGCCTTGATTGGTTGTGTTTCTCCTTCCTCTGGCACTCCCCTCATCTCAATGTTAGGTGCCAATAACTGGTGCTTTACTTATGTCAATTAGCTTTCAGATATGAACATTTACTTTGAAGATACAGTGGTAACAAAATTACAAAGTTTTCTCCCAGCACCATGGGAACATATTTTCCCCCATCTCACTTCAGTTTCTGGGGAGAGTGGACTCACACTTAATCTAATCCCTATATAATCTCATTCCCACCACGTTCATGGCCAGATGTGGCATGATTGCTGGATGAATCCTTATTTCCTCTAACCTTTACTGCATCCTGAAGGTCACTGCTTGCTCCTTTGGGGCATTCACACTGCCAAAGCCAAGATGTTGAGAGGCTGCTTTTCTTTCACCTAAAACAAAAACACAAAAAAAGAATGCAAACACAGGCTTAAAACAAAGGTCTGTTTTCATAGGGCCATGGGTGGTCTTGATGGGGGAGAGTCCAATATCTCTCCTCTTATAGCACTTGTTTCTTATGAGCTGCTATCGGTGAAGAGGTCCAAAAGATCTACTAAGAGCATGATGGAAGAAAAATTGCCAGAGTCTAGACTTATGGAGATCTTTTTGAAACTATTGGTTATTTAACCAATAAAAAAAAGGACCTCTCTGAATTGTGTGGTTAGCAGGATGCAAGCATAATATCTATATATTTTCTGCAAGCTGTCCAAAGTATTTCCATTCCATAGTATCAAGACCTTCCCCAAAGCAGGTTCCCCACCTTTTTTGTGTGGAAAAATCGCATCAGCTGAATGCGCTGATGAACTCAATCTGCACGTGCTTTAGTCCCTACTACATCCTACTTAGTAATTAAGCTGCCTGTCTATTATCTCTTATCCTTGCTACATGAACAACCCACTTTCTCTTCTAATTACACATTTCCTGGCAGATGTCTTTGTCACCAACCACTCAGATGTGGAAATCATTGTTGGCATTGTAGCAGCTGGTGGAACAGTGGAGTCAATGTGCTTGATTCTTGGAATCCAGAAGACCTGAGTTCAAATTCTTCCTTAGCCATTAGCCACATAACCTTTTGCAAGTCACTTAGCTTCTCTGTGATTCAGTTTTCTCATCTATAAAATGAGAATCATAATACCTACTTCACAGGGTTGTGAGGATCAAATGAAATTTCATGTAAACCCCTTTGCAAACACAAGTGTTATATAAATGCTATTATTATTATTATTAATATGCTATACATTATATAATTAAATGCCACATGATAGTATTAACGACATAATTACATGAGCATTAACAACTTATATTGTTAATTATGTAACTTATTATTAACCTGCTGCAGCCTATTGAATGAGGTATGTAAATACCCCATTTGTCCATTGTTTCTTGTTTTAATTACCATGATTCAATAATCCACACTCATTGTCCCTGACCAGTGAGGGAAAGGAACTAATTATTTTTCTCAATTTTTCTCTGGAGTCAAGCTTGGTCATTCCAATTACATAGCATATTTGTGGTTTAGTCATTTTTTTAGTCCTTTCTGACTTTGTGACTCCATTTGGGATTTTTTGGGCAAAGATACTGAAATGGTTCACCATTTCCTCATTTTACAGATGAGGAAACTGACACAAACCCAGAGTCACATAGAGTCTGAGGCCAGATTTGAAACTTAGGAAGATGTTTCTTCCTCATTCCGGGCCGAGCAATCTATCCACTGTGCCACCTAATTGCCCTACATAGCATTTAGTTATGTTATTTTCTGTATTTTCCATTTATATTGCAAAAGTAACTGTATGTATTGTTTTTGATGGTTTATTTCATTCTACATCAGTTCATGCAAGTCTTCCAGTGTTTCTCATAATTATTTTATATTTGTTATTTCTTATGGTAAAATAATTTCCCATTACACTTGTGTGCTATCATTTCTTTAGCCATTCCCCAGTTAATGAACATCTACTTTGTTTCTAGTTCTTTGCTACCAAAGAAAGTGCAGCCATGAAGACTTTGGTATATACAGCACATTTCTGTCTTTGACTAAATAGTGAGTATTCAGCATTTTGGTAAATATTTTTAGTCAAATTCCAAAATTCTTTTCAAAATGTTTGGATCAATTCACAGTTCTACCAGCAGTATGTTAGTGTATTTAATCTTCCTATAACTCTTTCAATATTGACTTATTTCCATTTTGGTTACCTTTGCTAATTTGGCATGTATGACGTGAAACCCCAGAGGTCATCAATGCTTTCATGTTTTTTCACTTTAGGCTTGTGTTTCTTCTAGTTGGACTGGTCCAGATATTTTAAAATTTCATTTTCTTCTGTTACATTTTAATTTCCTTCTATCCTACATCAGGGAGTGATGTTCTTGAGTCCAAATGAAGTGGTTCCATGATCACTGATGAGGAAAATAGATTGCTATAGAAATTTTTGCAGATCTGTTTTATTTTTCACTTATTTGCTATTCTCCAAGTTTCATTTATAAATGCTCTTGGGATAATCTGACCTAGTTAGTCATACCAAGATTTCTACAGACTTGTTTTTTCTTCTACCACTCTTCAATATTTTATTAAGTGATACTTCTTATAACCTTCCATCATTCTTTTCTGTAATGTTTCAAAAATGTATTTATATGCTAAACAAATGCTGGCTCCTTTGTCTCTCTCTTCTTGGAGAGAAGATCAAGTATATGGTGCTGATGTAGTTTCAAGAACTCTTTGGTCTTGTTGTAATGTTTGAAAATTATGTAGTGTGAATACACAAAATCAGTTGGAAGGAATCTCAGAGGTTTTCTAGTTAATCCATAACTAAAGAAGTACCTCTCAGTAAAATAACTTGCTAAGAGGTCATTCTTAACTTAAAGCTCTCCATATAGGGAAGGAGTTAATTACCAATTTTGTTTCATGGACTCCCTTGGCAGTCTATGCTCTATGAAGTCTATGGACCTCTTATTAGCCTGTTTTTAAATAACTGAAAGAAATGCTAAATTTTAATTAGAGATCACTGAAAATCAAAACATAATTTTTAAAAGTTCATGAAGTTGTCGGAAATCTATTCATATACCTCTTGGGGACTATATACCCCAGGTTAAGACTTGATTTATGGGGTATATACTACTATCCAAAGAAGTCAGTCGATTTTTGGATACTTCTAGACATAATGTTTTTTCCTTTCAACAATTCTAAATTAGTCTCTATACAACTTCCACTCATTTTTTCCTAATGCTACCCTTTATCTCTAAACAGAATAAGCTTAATTACTCTTCTAAATGATATGCCATCAGATGCTCAAATGCAGTTATGATAGCTCTCCTGAATTATCTCTTTTCTAGGCTATATATTTCTTAAACCTATTCTTACATGAAAAAGTGTGAAGGTACTTCTGGAGAGCAATATGAAACCAGGCTCAAAGGACCATAAAATTCTTTGATCCAGCAGTACCAGTGCTGGGTCTGTATTCCAAAGAGAGAAAACATAAGGGAAAGGACTTATCTCTACCAAAATATTTGTAACAGCTCTTTTTGGTAGTGGCAAAGAATTGGAAACTGAGGGGTTGTCCATCACTTGGGGAATGGATGAACAAGTTGTTGTATATGGTTGTAATGGAATACTATGGTGCCAAAAGAAATGATAGAGAATGAGTTCAGAAAAACCTGGAAATACTTATATGAATTGATGCAAAGTGAAGTGAACAGAACCAGGAGAACAGTATATACAGTAACAGAAATATTATCCCTCATTAGCAAAGTAAAATTTCAAGGTAACCATATGGGACTCATGATGAAAATGCTATCCATGGCCAAAAAAGGAACTGCTAGAGTATGAGGCAGATTAAAGCATGCTATCTTCCACTTTATTTGCTTTTTGAGTTTTTATTGTACATGTGATATGTCTAATTGTTGCTTGGTTGTTAGAATATTGGGTCTGGAGTCAGGAAGACCCAAGTTCAAATGTAACTTCATATACTTTTTAGCTATGTGACCCTGGACAAGTCACTTAACCATGTTTGCCTCAGTTCCTTGTCTCTTAAAATGAGCTGGAGAAAGAAATGACCAACCACTCTAGTATCTTTGCCAGGAAAAGCTCAAAAGGGGTCACAAAGAGTTGACCACAACTGAAACACAACATTGAAGTCAGCAGGTGCTCCTGTGGAAGACAGTTGGTTGGAAAGTATTTTCCTTCCCATCTGGGAGCAGGAAGAGATGAATCCTACCAGAATATATATATTTCCAGTCTCCAGGGCTTGGTTTTGAGCACTGTTGTCTCTCCTTTGCTCCTCTCTTATTGAATGGTTGGAGAGAGCTTAGCCTCAGGCATTTACATTGGGTGCAGATCAGTGACTGGCTTAGTCAAAAGGCAGAAATGAAAACCCCAAAGTCAGTTGGAAGTTCTGCCATTTGGGAGATTTATGCAAATGTATGAATTTGTAATAAAGTTATAATAGCTCATCAAACCCCAAGGAAACCTCTAGTCACTAAGCCAGAAAGAAAACTTCCCAGGCAGTTAAATTATGTGTAGTCAAAAAGCCCCTGGCTTTCCCATTAATTCCCTTCTCTTCTCCAGTAAGGTATTAATATACAATACACAATTTTCATAGTCAACCAAAGTTGTAAGGAGAAAACCAAAATCAGAATAAAATGCAATTTATGGAAATCCAGGCACACAGATCACATTAAATCCCCTGATAAAAGGAGGGGAGAAGTTGGAGTGAGAGAACACCTTTCCAGAATCTCTTTGGCATCTTGGAAAGTTGCAGTTCAGGTACTTTTCTCACAGAGCTATTTATTTATTCACAATCACAAGATTAGCCATAGGGTCTAGCCCATACAACCAGAGAATAGTTGCTATGTATTTTGTCACCTTCGTTGTCTTTCTGGCCTCTCTTGGGTGCTAGTGAGTACATTGCTGCCTCCTTCCCAGATGCTGCTGCTGCTTCTCCAGGTCAGTTCAAAGCTTGCTGTGAACTAGGCAGACCACTTTCTTTCTGCGTCTCTCAATGTTGCACATCTCCAAAGATGGAAGGATTAGAAGCAGAGGGAGAAGAAGGCTGTTCCCTTCTTAACTCCAGATTATCTTTCCTAGCAAGTCTTTGATTGCCTCTCCTTCCCAGATGGACCCTATCAACGATAAGTACACTATGATCCTCACTTAATTTTCTAACAGGGTCCAGGCAACGTGTGAGACCTTTCTTACATTTTTTTTTTACTATTGTGAGGATTGCAATGTAGTATACGATCTGTCCATGGGTCCTGTCTTGCTTTTGAAACCACATGACGTATTCAAACAAGATGAATAATGGAAAATGGATAGAGGAAAAGATACGATATTCTAAGTGCTCAGTAAATGTTTATTGATTGACTAATGAGAAGAGGTGGATAGACCACCTCCATCCTGTGACCATCAACCATTAACATAAATAAAACCAATGTAACCAATATTTCCATTGCAAAATACATTCCATTTTGGTTCAAGAACATGGCCTTTCTGAGAACCTCTTTAATTTCTTCAATGCTGCACTGAGCTCATAGGTGATCTATTCCTGTAACATTTGTGGACGCAGATAAATTTACTACACAGTCTGCTCTGCACACAAATGCTAAATGTTAATATACTGTTTTACCAACTATGCCCAAACTAGCTCTCCAGATGGCATATTCCCCAAGGGTCTTTCCCTGTGTGGACTTGGATTATGCTTTGCAGCCAATTTGAATGTCATCTATATAAAATCATGTTAATGATGTGAGTCTAGTGAAGACACTGTCTTATAGCTCTTTAGCTAATTTGAGTCTATTTGGTATTTATATATGAACTTTTCTTTTCATCTGTTACCTTTCCTGTCTCTGATTCTGCCAACAAATACGCCTATCTTATAAAGCACAGTGAATGGGACCAAGGTCTCCTATCATGAAAGAAACTTCCTCTTTTCAACAGGCATTATTCCATAGTAGAAGGGACAATAAATTAAGAATGAAAGTGAGAGGTCCAGCCTTGCCACTTTGTTTGGGATCCCAAGTTAGGGAAATAGAATAGAATCTAGTTAAATTGAATTCTGAATTTAGTCACTTCAAACCTAGTTATTTGACAATCAATTATTTATTAAGTACCTGTTATGTACATAAAGTTATCTAAGTGGTGCAGTGAATAGAGCTTCAGGACCAGAATCGGTTCAATAATAGTACGTTCAAATCTAGCCTCAGACACTTCCTAGCTGGGTGACCTTGGGCAAGTCACTTAAAACTTGTTGACTGAAATTAATTGAAGATGACGTTTCCTCTTCTGTAAAATGAACTGGAGTAGGAAATGGCAAACAATTTTAGTATCTTTGCCAAAAAAATCCCAAAAGGGGTCATGAAGAGTCAGACGTGTCTGAACAACTGAATGAAAATGTACACTAGAGGCAGCATAGTAAAATAATAAATTGAGTGCCATCCTTGAAGTCTGGAAGACTTTGTTTCAACTTTCGTCTTTTACATATAATGACTGTGGGATCCTGGGTAAGTACTTAATTTCTCTGGCATTTAGAAAACTCAAAAGGTCTCCTATAGAAAGTGGTACTTTTTTGAAAAACTAATTTAATTTTAAACCTTACCTTCTGTCTTAAAATCGATACTAAGAATCATTTCCAAGGCAGAAGAGGGGTAAGTGCTAAGCAAATGGGGTCTCATTTGTCCAGGGTCTCATAGTTAGGAAGTGCCTGAGGTCAGATTTGAACACAGGTCTGCTCTCTGTGACCTAGTTGCCCTTTAATCTGAGTCTTAAAGGAAACCTTAGTCTCTAAGGTTTGGTGGGAAGGTGAACAGTATTCCAGGCAGGGAAGCAGTCTGGGGAAACCTGGAGCCTATAGAAACTCTAGTAAATGACATTGGTATGAGGAACAACATGGAGGCCAATATAACTAAACCACAGAGTAAATGGAAGGGATCCAGAGTGTGGCAAACTTAAGAGACAAAGAGAAGAATTTATATTTGATCCTAGAGATGATGACGAGCTACTGTAGTTTGTTGAATAGTGAGGTGAAATGTTCATATATGTGCTCTAGTTTTTTATAGAATCAGGAAAAATTATAACAAAATTCATCTGAAAGAACAAAAGATCAAGAATATCAAGGGAAATAATGAAAAAAATGTGAAGGATGGGGGCCTAGCAGTAACATATCTAAAACTGTAATAAATAATAATAATAGTAATAAATAACAGTAATAAAGTAATAAATAAATGTAATAGTAATAAAGCAGTAGTCATCAAAACAATTCGGCACTGGCTAAAGAAAGAAGTATGGATCAATGAAATAGATTAGGGGTAAATGACCTCAGTAAGCTAGTGTTTGATAAACACCCAAAACCTACCTTTTAAGACAATTACTCACTATCTGACAAAAACTGTTGGGAAAATTGTAAAATGGCATGGAAAAAATCAGGTCTAGATCAACACCTTATACCCTATACCAAGATAAATTCAAAATGGTAAATGACTTAAATATAGAGTAAAATAATAAATAAATTAAGGGAATATTGAATAGTATACCTGCCAGGAAAGAATTTAAAACCAAGCAAGAGATAGAGAACATCACAAAATGTAAAATGAATGATTTTAATTATATCAAATTAAAAAGGCTTTTTTTTTACAAACAAAACCAATGCAACCAAAATTAGAATGAAAACATCAAACTGGGAGAACATTTTTATAACAAAGCTCTCTGACAAGGGTTTAATTTCCCAAATATATAGGGGACTAAGTCAAATTTACAAAAAATCAAGTCATTCCCCAATTGACAAATGGGCAAGGGACATGCATAGGGAGTTCTCACATGAAGAAATCAAAACTAGAAATAATCACATGAAAAAGTGTTCTAAATCCTTCCTGATTAGAGAAATGCAAATCAAAACAATGCTGAGGTACCACCTCATACCTAGTAGACTGGCCAATATGGAAGCAAAGTGATAAATGTTGGAGGGGATGTGGCAAAATTGGGACACTAATGCACTGCTTGTGGAGTTGTGAATTGGTCCAACCATTTTGGAGGGTAATTTAGAACTATGTGCAAAGGGCCTCAAAAGAATGCCTACCCTTTGACCCAGCCATAGCCATACCACTGCTGGGTTTGTATCCCAAAGAGATAATAAGGGAAAAGACTTGGGGAGGGAAAAGGGGGAGAATCATGAATCATATGACCATGGAAAAATATTCTTAATTTAAAAAAAAAGTCTGATTGTAAGGACAAGTAGCAAGTAAAGACATTCAGCTTTTTTTCCAAAAAAAATTTGCAAAGAAAAGAAAAGGAAGGAATGGTATTGCAACTATATATAGGAAAATGATCAAGATAAAAGTTTTTTAAACTTAAGGAGACCTACTTTAAATATGGAAGCAGGTAGGAAACAAGGAGGGACTGAAAAGATTTGATAGGAAGGTTATGCCTACTAGAGTAAGTTCTGAATCATGCCAGAGGACAACAGATCAGGGCCATAGGTAGAGAGGAGCCTTATTGATAAAATACCTCTTCTTCTAGAACTAAAGAGAGAAGAAAGGCAATAAGTAATAGGGATGGTCAAAAGATGCAAAGGTTGGGAGAAGGAGAGATAATGAGTTAAGTTTTAAACATATTGGGTATAAGATGTCTACAGGATATGTAGATCAAGATGTCCAATAGATAGCTGGAAATGAGAATCTGGAGATTAGAAGAGAGGTCAAGGCTGAATAAATGGCCCTGAGAATGATCAGCCTAGAGATGATCATTGAATTCATGGGAGTCAAAGAAACCATTCATCAAAACATTATAGAGAGAGAACAGAAGAAGGCCCAGATAGAGGCCTAGAAGACTTCACATTATAGTTTACTGAGGAAATATATACTATTTACTAGTTCCCTCTTCCCTTTTCATCTCAGAACACTGTGAAATCATTACTCACTATTTCCTTTAGTAGCAGACTGATAAGATAATCTTTCTCCTAATCAAGGCCATCTCGTTCACTGGCCTCTTTCTTCTTTAGTACACTGACCCCTCTATCATCCCCACAATCTCTCATATTTACTGTTTCCCTATTTACTATATGCTACCCTCCTGCATACAAACAAGCCTATATCTCTTCCATCAAAATATTTTCACTCAATCTGACCATTTCTGCTAGCTGTCATCCTTTCTCTCTTCTCCTTAAGAAAACTATTTATAATAGCTGCTTCCATTTCCTCTTCTCTCATTTGCTTCTAATCTCTCTATAGTCTGGCATATTATCTCATCATTCAACTGAAACTTCTCTCTCCAAATTTATCAATGACTTTATAATGTTCAAAAATAGGAGTTTTTCTGCATCTTTATCCTTTATCTTCCTGTAGCATTTGACACTGTTGACCATCCTCTTCTCCTCTATACTCTCTCCTCTCTGAATTTTCATGATTCTACTTTCTTTTGATTCTTCTCTTAACTAACAATGCTGTCTTAGTCTCCTTTATTCAATAATCATCTTTGTTATGACCACTAAATGATGATGAATCCCAGGTCTCTCTCCTTGATTCTCTTTTTCTCTCTACACTTTAGAGGTGGTGAACTCATTATTTTCCATGGGATCAGTTGCCATCTCTATTCAAATGAGTCCCAAGTCTATATATCCAATTCTAAATCCTAAACTCTAATTCCACATCATCAATTGTCAGTTGGACATTTTGAACGTGGTATCTCATATATATCTCAAACTCAAGATCTTCAAAATAACTCTAATAATCATTCCCTGGAAACCATCTCTTTTCAGAAGTTCTCAATTACTATTCAGGCCACTATCATCCTTCCAGGCACCTAGATTCTAAATCTTGATGTCATCCTCCATTTCTCACTCTCAATATTCCCAAGTATTCTAAGAGTTGGATGGCCAGGTGATGAAGTGTATAGAGTGCTAGCCCTGGAGTAAGGAAGACCTGAATTAAAATCCAGCTTTTCAAGAAAACTTTTTGAAACCCTTCACACCTCTCACCTTAGAATCAATAGTATGTATTATTTCCAAGACAGAAGAGCAGTAAAGGTTAGGCAATGGGAGTTAAGTGACTTGCCTAGGGTCACACAGCTAGGAAGTGTCTGAGGCCAGATTTGAAACTAAGACCTCCTGTAGTCAATCCACTGACATACCCAACTGCTCCCAACAGAACTTAATTTACAGTAACAGAATTATTGTTTGAAAAATGGCTTGAGTATGTCCACCTCCAGAGATAGAACTTGATAAATAGAAACAAGCAAGACATAATTTTATATATACACATATATTTTTGTCAAATGATGTCTTCTCTAATGCAGGGACAGGAGAGAGGGAGGGAATTAACTGAATATTTTAATGTAACAAATAAATGAACATTTTTAATCCATCCTCATACATTTCCTAGCTGTATCACCTGGGCATATAACTTAATTGTGTTTGCCTCCATTTCCTCATATGTAAAATGAGCTTGAGAGGGCAATGACAAACTACTCCAGTATCTCTGCCAAGAAAACCCAAATTGGGTCATGAAGAGTCAGACATGACTGAAATGGCTCAACAATAACAACAAAAATTCCATCAGCTGCCAAATTCTGCTCTATTTTTATAATATCTCTCATAGGCATCCCCTTCTCACCACCCACACAGTTATTACCCAAGTGTAGGGCCACATTACTTTTCACCTAAACTATTTCAATAGCCTCTTTTTTTCCTTTCTTTTTTTAAACATTTATTAATATTCATTTTTTAGTAAAGTTAACATGGTTACATGATTCGTGCTCCTACTTTCCCCTTCACCCCTTGCCCTCCCCCCGCCCCTGGCCAATGCGCATTTCCCCTGGTTTTAACATGTGTCATTGATCAAGACCTATTTCCAAATTGTTGATCCTTGCATTGGTGTGGTAGTTTTAAATCAAAATCCCCAATCATGTCTGCCTCAACCCATGTGTTCAAGCAGCTGCTTTTCTTCTGTGTTTCCACTCCTGCAGTTCTTCCTCTGAATGTGGGTAGCGTTCTTTTCCATAAATCCCTCAGAATTGTCCTGGATCATTGCATTGCTGCTAGTACAGAAGTCCATTACCTTCTATTTTACCACAGTGTATTGGTCTCTGTGTACAATGTTCTTCTGGCTCTGCTCCTTTCACTCTGCATCAATTCCTGGAGGCCATTCCAGTTTACATGGAATTCCTCCAGTTCTTTATTCCTTTGAGCACAGTAGTATTCCATCACCAGCATATACCACAATTTGTTCAGCCATTCCCCAATTGAAGGGTATACCCTCCTTTTCCAGTTTTTTGCCACCACAAAAAGCACGGTTATAAATATTTTTGTACAAGTCTGTTTATCTATGATCTCTTTGGGGTAAAAACCCAACAATGGTATGGCTGAATCAAAGGGCAGGCATTCTTTTATAGCCCTTTGAGCATAGTTCCAAATTGCCATCCAGAATGGTTGGATCAATTCACAGCTCCACCAGCAATGCATTCATGTCCCAATTTTGCCACATCCCATCCAACATTCTTTACTCTCCCCTTCTTTCATTTTAGCCAATCTGCTTGGTGTAAGGTGATACCTCAGGGTTGTTTTGATTTGCATTTCTCTAATTATTAGAGATTTAGAACACTTTCTCATGTGCTTATTGATAGTTTTGATTTCTTTACTTGAAAATTGCCTATTCATGTCTCTTGCCCATTTATCAATTGGGGAATGGCTTGATTTTTTATACAATTGTTTAACTCCTTGTATATTTGAGTAATTAGACCTCTGTCAGAATTTGTTGTTATAAAGATTTTTTCCCAATTTGTTGTTTCCCTTCTGATTTTGGCTACATTGTTTTTGTTTGTACAAAAGCTTTTTAGTTTAATATAATCAAAACCATTTCTTTTACATTTTGTAATTTTCTCTAACTCTTGCTTGGTTTTAAAATCTTTCCTTTCCCAGAGATCTGACAAGTATACTATTCTGTGTTCACTTAACTTAGTTATAGTTTCCCTCTTTACATTCAAGTCATTCACCCATTCTGAATTTATCTTGGTGTAGGGTATGAGATGTTGATCTAAACCTAATCTCTCCCATATTGTTTTCCAAATTTCCCAGCAGTTTTTGTCAAATAGTGGATTCATGTCCCAAAAGTTGGGGTGTTTGGGTTTATCATACACTGTCTTGCTGATGTCACTTACCCCAAGTCTATTCCATTGATCCTCCCTTCTGTCTCTTAGCCAGTACCATATTGTTTTGATGACTGCTGCTTTATAGTACAGTTTAATATCTGGTACTGCTAGGCCCCCTTCCTTCACATTTTTTTTCATTATTTCCCTTGATATTCTTGATCTTTTGTTATTCCAAATGAACTTTGTTATAGTTTTTCCTAATTCAGTAAAGAAGTTTTTTGGTTGTTTGATAGGTATGGCGCTAAATAGGTAAATTAATTTGGGTAGAATGGTCATTTTATTGTGTTAGTTCGTCCTATCCATGAGTTAGCTCATCCTATCCATGAGCAATCAATGTTTTTCCAATTGTTTAGATCTAGTTTTATTTGTTTGGAAAGTGTTTTGTAGTTGTTTTCGTATAATTCCTGTGTTTGTTTTGGTAGATAGATTCCTAAGTACTTTATATTGTCTAGGGTGATTTTAAATGGTGTTTCTCTTTCTACCTCTTGATGCTGTGATGTGTTGGAAATGTATAGAAATGCTGATGATTTATGTGCATTTATTTTGTATCCTGCAACTTTGCTAAAGTTGTTGATTATTTCTATAAACTTTTTAGTTGATTCTCTAGGATTTTTTAAGTAGACCGTCATATCATCTGCAAAGAGTGATAGCTTAGTCTCCTCATTGCCTATTTTGATACCTTTAATTTCTTTTTCTTCTCTAATTGCTACTGCTAGTGTTTCTAGTACTATGTTGAATAATAGAGGTGATAATGAGCATCCTTGTTTCACTCCTGATCTTATTGGCAAGGCTTCTAATTTATCCCCATTGCATATGATGCTTGTTGATGGTTTTAGGTATATACTGTTCATTATTTTTAGGAAAGGTCCTTCTATTCCTATACTTTGCAGGGTTTTCAATAGGAATCGATGCTGTATTTTGTCAAAAGCTTTTTCAGCATCTATTGAGATCATCATGTCATTTTTGTTTGTTAGATTGTTGATATGGTCAATTATGTGGATGGTTTTCCTAATGTTGAACCATCCTTGCATTCCTGGTATAAATCCCACCTGATCATGGTGGATGATCCTCTTGATTACTTGCTGGAGTCTCTTTGCTAGTATTCTATTTAAGATTTTTGTATCTATATTCATTAGGGAGATTGGTCTGTAGTTTTCTTTCTCTGTTTTTGATCTCCCTGGCTTTGGAATCAGTACCATATTTGTGTCATAAAAGGAATTTGGTAGGACTCCTTCTTTGCTTATCATATCAAATAATTTGTATAGTATTGGGATTAGTTGCTCTTTGAATGTCTGATAGAATTCACTTGTGTATCCATAAGGCCCTAGTGATTTTTTCTTAGGGAGTTCTTTGATGGCTTGTTCAATTTCTTTTTCTGATATGGGATTATTTAGGTATTCTAATTCTTCTGCTGTTAATCTAAGCAATTTGTATTTTTGCAAATATTCATCCATATTTCCTAAATTGCTATATTTATTGCCATATGATTGGGCAAAATAGTTTTTAATGATTGCCTTAATTTCCCCTTCATTAGAGGTGAGGTCTCCCTTTTCATCTTTGATACTTTCAATTTGGTTTTCTTCTTTCCTTTTTTTTATTAGATTGACCAGTACTTTGTCCATTTTATCTGATTTTTCAAAATACCAGCTTCTAGTCTTATTTATTAAATCAATAGTTCTTTTATTTTTGATTTTATTAATTTCTCCCTTGATTTTTAGTATTTCCAATTTTGCCAATGACTTAATGGGTGCCCCAAACTTGCTCTAACTCTTTTGTGCTGGCTTTGGCACTGTAGGTGGTGTGGGGTGGGGGAGAGGGTTGTTTAGCTCATGTTTTAGTGAGAACTGTTTCACCCCTTTATAGCATGGAAAGGCTCTGATTCACATACCTTCATTGCTGTACCCTGTTGTGGGGTCCCTTCGTTAGTCTGTGTTTGTTTTTGTGTCTTCTTTAGGAGTCCTATATGTTTCAGTTAGGAGAGGTTAAGCAGCTGCTTTTTACTCTGCTGCCATCTTAACCCGGAAGTTAGAATTCTCTCAATAGCCTCTTAATTGGACTCTGCCTCAAGTCTCTCCATTCTAATCCATTGGGGTCAAATTACTTTTCCTAGAGCACATATTTTTTTTGGCTTGTTTTGTTCTTTTAATTTATTTAGAATATTTTTCCATGGTTACATGATCCATGATTTACCTCCCCCTGCCACTTCCTTTCCCTTTCCCAGAGCTGACAATCAGTTCCACTGGCTTATACATGTATCATTATTGAAAACCCATTTCCATGTTATTCACATTTGCAGTAGAGTGATTCTTTAACATCAAAACCCTACTAATACCCCTACTGAATTACATGATCAATCATATGTTTTTCTTCTGCATTTCTACTCCCACAGGTCTTTCTCTGTTTAGGATAACGTTCTTTCTCAAAAGTTCTTCTGGATTGTCCTGGACCACTGTATTGCTGCTAGTAGAAAAGTCCATTACATTTGATTGTGCCATAATGTATCAGTCTCTATGTACAATGTTCTCCTAGAAATGCTCCAGTTCATTATTCCTTTCAACACAATACTATTCATTCACTATCAGATACCACAATTTGTTCAGCCATTCCCCAGTTGAAGGATATCCCCTCATTTTCCAATTTTTTGCCACCACAAAGAGTGGCTATAATTTGTATAAGTCTTTTTCTTTATTATCTCTTTGGTGTACAAATCCAGCATTGGTATGACTGGGTCAAAGGGCAGGCATTTTTATAAAGCCCTTTGCACATAGTTCCAAATTGCCCTTCAGAATGGTTGGACCAGTCCACAACTCCACAAGCAGAGTATGTGTCCCAATTTTGCCACATCTCCTTTAACATTTATCACTTTCCTTTGCTGCCACATAGGCCAGTCTGCTAGGTGTGAGGTGGTACCTCAATGTTGTTTAAATTTGCATTTCTCTAATCAGGAGGGATTTAGAACACCTAATTTTTCCCATACTGTGTTCGAATTTTCCCAGCAGTTTTTGTCAAGTAGTGAGTTCTTGTCCCAGAATCTGAGATCTTTGGTTTTATCAAACACTAGCTTACTGAAGTTATTTACCTCTAGTCTATTCCAGTTGTTTTGTTCTTTAATCACCACCCTCTACTTTCTTCTCCCTTCTATTACCCTCTCACCCCTTTTCTTATTCCCTTTGTACTTCTCTCTAGGGTAAGATAGGATTCTATACTGGAATGAGTAGGGTTGTTGAGTATTTTCCATTCCTTTTTGGGTGAGATAATTTATGCTATTCCACCTTCCCTTTCCCTTTTCTCTCTGTGCAATCCTATTTTTCACCCTTTGATGCTTTTTTTGCATATCATCCTAATTAGTGTACTCCCTCACTCTGAGTCTATGTATACTCCTAACTGCTCTAATACTGATAAAAAATTTAAGAGATACAAGTATCTTTCCATTTTGGCCTTATTGAAACACTTAAATTTTCTCTCTTATTTACATTTTTAGGCTTCTCTTGGGTCTTGTGTTTGGGCATCAAATTCTCTGTTTAGGTTTGATCTTTTCATCAGGAATGCTCAGAAATCTTCTATTTTATTAAATGACCATTTTTTACCTGGAAGAATATACTCAGTTTTGCTGGAGAGGTGATTTTGGGTAGTAAACCTAGATCTTTTGGCTTTTGAAATCATATTCCAAGGTTTCCTGTTCTATAATATGGAGGCTGCTAAGTCCTATGTAATTCTGACTGACTATAGCTCCCTGGTATTTAAATTGTTTCTTTCTGGCTGTTTGAAATATTTTCTCCTTGTCTTGGCTCTTACATTTTACTGTAATATTTCTGTGAGTGTCATTTGGAGATTTATTTCTGGAGGTGATCTATGAATTCTTTTAATTTCTGTTTTATTCTCTTGTTTAAGAATATCTGGGCAAGTTTTCTTTGATAATATCTTATATTATGATGTTCAGGATTTTTTTTTTTGATGATGACTTTCAGGTAGTCCAATAATTCTTAAATTGTCTCTCCTGGATATATTTTCTAGGTCAGTTGTATTTTCAATGAGATATTTTGCATTTTCTTCTTTTTTCCATTCTTTAGATTTTATTGTTTCTTGGTGTCTTGTGAAGTCATTAGCTTCTAGTTGCTCAATTCTAATTTTTAAGGAATCATTTTCTTCCATGAGCTTTTGAACCTTATTTTTCATTGGTCAATTGTGCTGTTGTTTTCTTCTTGCATTGCTTTAATTTGTCTTCCCCATTTTTCCTCTGTTTCTCTTAATTGATTTTTGAAATCCTTTTGAGTTCTTCCAGAGTCTGAGACCAGTTCATATTTTTCTTTGAAGCTTTGCATGTGTTTGCTTTGCTTTTACTGTCCCTTTCTGTGTTTTTGCCTTGCTCTTTGTTTCCATAAAATTTTTGTATTGTTAGGTTAGTTTAGTTTATAAGTAAATGATGAATCAGCATTCTGACACACATGTCCTGACTTAAAATCAAGTGGTATTAATTGAATGTGGTACATATTATATACCTGAATGTTGTCTGGATTAAGTAAATCCCTGCTGTATACATGAAGTATTAAAGCAAAAACCTGAAACTCTCTTCCTCTTTCCCTCTTTTATTCCCTTCTTTCCTTTCCCATTAGTAGGATCATAGAATTTTGGGAGACTTATTGAAGGATAGATAATTCATGTGCTAGACTGTTAACAGATGTTCTGAGATGAAGTCAGAATTTTGGAGTTCTAGTAGCTTTGAAGAAGGGACTCCCTGCTCCCTAAGTTTTTGAGCACCATATGAGCAGGTGAAAAGAGGAGGTACAAACAGATAAGTCCATGAACCAAAGAGCAGGACACGAGGCAGATGAGTGGACTGGAGCTGAGATCAGACTGAAGAGCAGTTGGGAGAGTTGTTGAGAGAGATTCCAATAAGTAGTAATTACTTTTCCAGAGTACAGAGGTGGCTCAGCCTGTGAGATCCATAATAACTTGTTTGTTTGCCAGAATTCATTTATCACTTGATACTTCTAGTAAATTAGGAATAGGGACTAGACCTATGATTTCACTGGGATTAAAAAATCCTTTGAAAGTCAGGGGCATTAATGATCAGGCTCAGCTGGACAAGTCCTGGTGCCACTTGGGAATGGTAAGTAAGTTAACTGCTCCTGAGGTAAAGGACATTCCTACTCACTCCTGGGAAGTCTCAAAGTTATACGATCCCACCTAGAGAAGTGAAAGAAGAGCTTATTTCCTTTTTTGTGAGTACAGATGAAAGACCAGCAATCCTGAGAAAGGACATTCACTCATTCTGAATTTATCTTGGTGTAGGGTGTGAGATGTTGATCTAAACCTAATCTCTCTGTATATTTCTGAGAATTTTCATAGGCCTTCCCAAGACTAGTGCCTGAAGTCTACCATTGTATTTAAAAATATAATGTAGGAGCCTCAGAAGTAGTTGCCATGAGTGTGTTTGTGTATATGTGTGTGTGTGTGTGTGTGTGTGTGTATGTGTTTGAGAGACAAACAGAGAGAGATGGACAGATTTAGAATGACTGACATATTGTTGTAGGGCTCTAGGATTAGGTTGTTCTTAGTCAAAAAGAATTGTTCACTGAATGCATTCATGTTACCCTCATAGGAATGGAGTTATTAACACAGTTTATTTCTTATAATTTACTCATTTCTGTGATTCCTTAGGAGAATTTTAAGAGCAGCTAGAGAGAAAAGATTTAAAATGGAACTAAAACATAATTCTCCAAGCCTTAATACAGGTCCTCATTACTGCCCACGAGCACTACTATACTGTAATAGCTTTTGAACAGGTCTTCTTGGCTCCACTCTCTTCAGATCCCAAATAAATCCTTTATACTGCTGCCAGGCTTATCCTCCTTACATATAGATCCTAATTGCTAACTAGCCACCTTTTTTCTCTAGCTCATAGCACAAATCACTCCAATCCTGACATGAATACACTTCCCTACATGCTTTGCCCTCCACATTTGACACAAAGATTCAATAGATCATTTACAGTGACTTTATCCCAATTTATCTTTCGAACTGTTTTATATACGCCTCTTCTTCATATACTCTATGTTCCAAACCAGCATTCTTCTTCTTCATATATAGTACTCCATTTTCCATCTTCAGACCTTTGAACCTGGGTTCAAATCCTGGCTTTGGTACAACTTTTGTGAATTTGCTTTGATCAGACTTAAATTTTCTGAGCTTCAGTTACCTTGTCTGTAAATGAAGGGATGATTTCCCAAGTTGTTCTTGTTCAGTAATTTCAATTGTATCCAACTCTTCATGACACCATTTGGAATTTTCTTGGTCAAGATAATGGAGTAGTTTGCCATTTCCTTTTCCAGTTCATTTAACAGATGAGGAAATAGGCAAATAGAGTTAAGTGACTTACCCAGAACCACACACCTCCTAAGTATCTGAGACTGAATTTGAACAAATGAATATGAGTCTTCCTGATTCCAAACTCAGTTCTCTACTCACTCTGCTACCTAACTGCTCCACCCTCAGAGATATCTTCCATCTTTAAATCTAGGATCCTATAATAACACTGTGCATTCTGGTCTGGTCTGGCTAGCAGGCAGGCAGACCTATTTGTTTACTTCCCTTTTTCTTTTTTCTTTTTTTTTTTTTTTTTTTGGTTTTCTGGACTAACCCTCCATTGGAGGAAGATTATCTTCTAGCCATTCCCTTAGTCTCCTCCTCTCTGAGAATGGTTGCCTTGACGGTGGGTAACAGTAAATATCTGATGAAAACCAACTGGCTTCTCACAGTTTTGCCTAGTTTTGATGCCTAGAGAAACCCTGGTGAAAATATTCTCTTTTCCCTAGGAGGTTGTTAAAAAAGATCAATTAACTCCCTTCTTTGACTTAAAATTTCTCTATTCTCCTAGATGGTTCCCAATTTTTTGAATTTCTGCATTCATGCATTAACATACAATGTTTAACAATTATTTTAATCAATAGATTTAAAAATATTTGTTTACCTGAGAACAAAACAAACTTTTAAATGATAAGGACAAATGCCTTGCCAGTCTTGGGAGTTAGAACCAGGTCACTTATCTTATCAAGAGAAAGAGGAGAAGAGAAAAAGAGAAAGGAACTCACTGGTTTCACATTCTCAAACTTGAATGGATTTTAATAGTACAAGTTCCTCCCTTGATATAGTTTGTGCTTGCTTCATCCACTTTTCCTTGACTGACAGTGTCTGGGGCCATAGCAATTACAATCTCTTCATGGTAGCAGCTCAACCTGCTTCTTCCTCCCTGACTCCCATTGCTTGTCCTGCTTCTTGGTCTCTAAAGTGGGAGTGAAGGACAGTTCAATACACCTTCAGAAGCAGGTGTGTCTCCTCCAGTGTCTTTGAAATCACTGTTCCCTGGGATGTGGCCAAACTCCTATTTTACACTATGTGTAAACCACTGTTCTAGGTGTTGGTAATACAAAATTCTTCCAACATGACTTTACTTGTGTCAATCAGGTAGGGAGAATTCTCAGGTTACATTTGGTTAATCTTGGCCAAATTTAGCCCATTTCTAGGCACTCTAACAATTAAAATTATTTTGAGAGACTGATTTTGGGTAGGAATATAAATATATTAATTAGGCTAGTATTATAACCAATAGATTGATAGGTCAGAAACTCTCTAATGACCAATCACCCTCCAATTCCCCTTAGATAGATTTATAAGTAGTTTTAGAAACTCATTATTCAGCTCCTCCCTTGAATATCCCAAGACATCTGTAATTGGTAAATAGCTAATTAGGAGATAGGCCATCAAAATATCCACCCTTCCCCACCCCCATGTGATAGAAGTCTCTTAAGCAAGAAAAGAATCCTTGTTGCTTCATTTATTTATTGAATTTAATTTTAATAATATTATTTATTTAATCAATTAATAATTTAATTAATTAAAATTAGTTATAATAACATTATATTATAATAGAATAATAATTAAATAATAGTATAATAATTTAATTAATTAATAATAAATAAGGATTTATTGTAGCCCAGGGCTCTGATGTAGGAATTGATATAGTATGTGAAAAATAAATCTCATAGCATTACTACCTATTCAAATGATTCAAACAATTTACACTTGAAATTTGGTCATATTATGATACCATTGATTCCTTAGATTAGAGAAAAATGTAAATTTCCAAAGGGCAAAAGTAATCATTCTCTTTTATTAGAACAAAGTTCCAGTTCCAAACTTCTGATCATGGGTCAAACCTGGTCTGCCATTTGTTTTTGTATGCCATAAGAGTTAAGATTTTTTTTTTATCTTTTGTTATAGTTTGCTGATTCTTGATTTAGATAATCTCACTGCAATGGCTACTGTTCCTACATAAAGGTAAAATTTGGTAAAGAAGGAAGGAAAGGAGGAATAAACATTTACTAAGAGCTCTACTGTGTGCCACTATGCTGAGTGCTTTATAAATACCATCTCATTTGATTCTTATGGCAACCTTTGAGGCAGGTTTTTTTTATCTTTATATTACTGTTGAGTAAACTGAGGCAGGCAGAGGTTAGTAACTTGCCCAAGATCAGAAACTTTGTAAGTATCTGAGGCTGAATCTGAACTCAGTTTTCTTGATTTCAGTACCAGTGATCTAGCCACTATATCACCTAACTGCCTCAAATGTTGTCTAAAGACAATTCTTTTAGTTGTGTGGGACTTACTATCAAGACCAAAACTCAAAAGACTCATATAGATCAGCTCTTACATTAGTTTTTTGTCTGGATACGAGTTTTTCAGTTTTATCTCCCATCATCATTGAGAACTAACCCTGAAGTGTGTGGTTGAGGATAAGGGTAATCATGTCTCTGACTTTCTGTTATAGTTGGTAAATTCTACGTCCATTTTTATCTATTGCTAAGAAAAGTTGAGGTCTCAGGTCATGTTGCCCCAGACATGACTCTCTAAGCTAAGCCATCACAGTACTTGGAATGGTTGATGGCTTTGCTAAAAGATAAACTCTTCAGTGACTCTTTATTCTTAACAAATAATATACTCAAGTGGGATCTCACAAGTGAACTCTGTTCTCCAAGGTGCAAGGAACCTGTTCCATACACATACACAGTCAGGATGCTTTCATGAACACTGCTCTAGGATGCTTTTTTGTATACTTTGGACATTTTTTTCCTTTACAGATAATATAGGGAGCTCATAAACTTTCCATTAAGAATCTGACTAGCATTTCTCGACACAGTTCCCCAATATTAATATAACTGTGGAGGGAGGAAAGGGAGTGTCACCCAGAATTCACTATAACCCTCTGGCTATATACATCTTCACTCACACTGAGGTTCCATCTAGTCACTGGGCTACAGACCCCAGCCTTAAATAGCATGTAAAATTCTTTTCCAAATAGTCCTTACAAAGGTGTAATGAGGATTAAATTAGATTATATTTATAAAGTGTTTAGTATAGTGCCTGTCACATAGTTCATGTGTTTTTTTAAACCCTTGTACTTCGGTGTATTGTCTCATAGGTGGAAGAGTGGTAAGGGTGGGCAATGGCGGTCAAGTGACTTGCCCAGGGTCACACAGCTGGGAAGTGGCTGAGGCCGGGTTTGAACCTAGGACCTCCTGTCTCTGGGCCTGACTCTCACTCCACTGAGCTACCCAGCTGCCCCAGTTCATGTATAATAAATATTTCTTTCCTCACTCTTCCTTCCTTCCTTTCTTCCTTCCTTCCCTCACTCCTTCCTTCCTTCTTTCCTTCCTTCCTCCCCCCTCTCCATCCCTCCATCCCACCATCCCTCTGTCCCTTCCTTCCTTAAATCACTTTTTCTTCTTTTCAATCTTTCTGTATACAGACTTACTCCTTTTATCCCACTTTTATGGAAAAACCAGTGATTTTTCCAGGTTCCTGACCCTTCCTCACAAATAAGAAACTGACTTTTATTCAAACTCTTCTTCTCTCTCTCTGTCTCTCTGTCTCTTTGTCTCTGTCTGTCTGTCTGTATCTCTTTCTCTCCTACAAATTGATTCAATCATTCTCCATCCATACTCCTTTCTTCATCACACATTGGGGATAGTGTTTCTGGCTAATGCTTCTAACACCAGTAATGTTTTCGTGCTTTATAAATAAACTGGGGACATAACTGGTAGCTGTAAATAGTTGTCTTCCCCAGCATCTTCAAGCACCTAGTTGTCTTCCCTTTGTTGGTATTACTTGGCCTTAACACAAGGGACATGAATAAAAGAACTCTGTCCTGAGTGACTGACTAAAGTCTTTGAGCATTGGCTAAGCATGTAAAATTCTCATAAGAAAGGTAAAAAAAGATGATTCACCAACTATGCCAGAGATGGTGTCCTTCAGGTCTTTCCAGACAATCATACAAGGATTTCTGGATTTGAAACTAATAACACTAGAAAACCTTAAAAAGCTGTGATGGTTAGGGATATAAGCATAACCAGCAATGGATAAGACCCATAAAATGGCTCTCATAGGGCCTAATTCTATGACTTGCTGATGGATAAAGCCACATACATATCCTAGACTTTTAATTCTAATAGCTATGGCTATGTGGGTAGTTATATGAAGGTATTGGGGTTCCTCACCATCTGGAAGGGATATCAAGGCAATTCAAATACATTTCTCTTCTTGGTGGCATATTAAAAGTTATCCATATTTCTTCCAAAATAATTCAAGTAATGCTTCCAAGTTTGCCTGATAGTATATTAACTTTAAGATCACAATTCATTCTGCACTAATCACTTTATACAAGTCGAGGCATGAATTGTATATTTTGCTTCAAGCTCTAACCACCTTTCAGAATAGTTTCCCATTAATGGGAGTATGTGTGAGTTAATCCTAAAGAGGAGAGAATGTACTGGTGGAACCTGAGAGTAGAGTGGGTGGAAACATAATATAATATGAAGGAAAACATACAGAATCTGTTTTACGTTGTTCTGTATTTGGCAGCCACCTAATTTCACATTTGCTTTCTTAATAGTATGATGCTTGGCAATTCCATTCTGCCTACACCTGCCCCAGGGGGAGCCATTTAAATAAACAATACATTTTATGCTGAACTGTGTCATCATAATGAAAATACTCCAAACACTCAGCTCCAGAGAGAAGGGTTGATTTGTTTGATGTGCACCTTCCCATCCTTTAAGTTGGATTCCTCCTCGGTTGTTTATCCAAGAGAAAAACTTAAAAGTATAAATTCTCAGCTTGAAGTAGAAGCAGGAAAAGAGGGATGTTTTGCATGGTATTGAGAGAAGTCCCAACTCTCTGTAGCATGGTAAGATAGCATAGTTAGGAAAGTGGAGATAATAGAGCATTGTATGGTGGACTAATTCAGTCTGTATTTATTAAGTGACCATTTGTGGTCTAACACTTTTAATGTGTGCTAATGGAACAGGGTACTTTATAGAGCATGGACAATATATGGTTCCTGTCCTCAGAGTCAATGTTGAAGTGATATATCTTTGAGGTCTTCTAGACCGGTGGGTGAAGGGCTTGAGGGAGGTTGCTTTGGAACTGTTTAGAGTTCTAGCCAAGGGAGATACCATACTGGAGGCCAAGTCATGGCATAGAGGTATATTGAGGGGGAGGGGATAAAGGTCAAGCGTAGGATTAGGGAAAAAGAAACAGGAAATGATCGTGAACAGTCAAAATTAGAATGAAGGAGTTAGACACAGAGCAATCAGTAAAATTGGGAAATAAGTCAGGAGTTACTGAGTCAGGGTGACTGAATCTGATGGTCAGGCCTCCATGGCTGTACTTAGAAGCACTACCCTCACCCTCTGGTGCTTCTGCTGATCCCCTATACTTGGGTTGGCACTGGGGACTTGGCTATAAGTAGGGATGAATGAAAAGAGAAAGGCAGGATATATCTGAGGCTGGATTTGAAATCAGGTTTTCCTGACTCCAAGCCCAGCGCTCTTTTTTTAAAAAAATTAATTTTATTGATTAAGAAAATTTTCCATGGTTACATAAATCATGTTCTTTCCCTCCCCTCCTCTCACCCGCCTCCCGTAGCCAATGAGCAATTCCATTGGGTTTTACATGTGTCATTGATCAAAACCTATTTTCATATTATTAATATTTGCACTAGGGTGATCATTTAGAGCAGTGATTCCCAAACTTTTTTGGCCTACCGCCCACTTTTCAGAAAAAAATATTACTTAGCCCCCTGGAAATAATTATTTTTTTAAATTTTAATAGCAATTAACAGGAAAGATAAATGCATCTGTGGACACCACTGCTCCCCTGGATCGCTGCAGCACCCACCAGGGGGCAGTAGCACCCACTTTGTGAATCACTGGTTTAGAGTCTACATCCCCAATCATATCTCCATTGAACCATGTGATCAAGCAGTTGTTTTTTCTTCTGAGTTTATGCTCCCACAGTTCTTTTTCTGGATGAATGTAGCGTTCTTTCTCATAAGTGTCTCAGAATTCTCCTGGGTCATTGCATTGCTGCTGGTACAGAAGCCCATTACATTCGATTTTACCATATTATATCAGTCTCTGTGTACAATGTTCTTCTGACTCTGCTCCTTTCACTCTGCATCACTTCTTGGAGGTTGTTCCAGTTCATGGAATTGCTCCAGTTTATTATTCCTTTTAGTACAATAGTATTCCATCACCAACAGATACCACAATTTGTTCAGCCATTCCCCAATTGAAGGGCATACCCTCATTTTCCAATTTTTTCCTCCACAGAGTGCGACTATAAATATTTTTGTACATGTCTTTTTCCTTATGATCTCTTTAGGGTATAAACCAAGCAGTGGTATGGCTGGATGGAAGGGCAGGCTGTCTTTTAGAGCTCTTTGGGCATAGTTCCAAATTGTCATCCAGAATGGTTGGATCAATTCACAACTCCACCAGAAATGCATTAATGTCCTAGGTTCAAATCCCACCTCAGACACTTCCCAGTTGTGTGACCCTGGGCAAGTCACTTGACCCCCATTGCCCACCCTTACCACTCTTCCACCTATGAGACAATACACAGAAGATAAGGGTTTAAAAGAAAAATAATAAAAAAAAGAAATGCATTAATGTCCCAATTTTGCCACATCCCCTCCAACATTCATTACTTTCCTTTGCTGTCATGTTAGCCAATCTGCTAGGTGTGAGGTGGTTCCTCAGAGTTGTTTCGATTTGCATTTCTCTAAATTATAAGAGATTTAGAACACTTTCTCATGTGCTTATTGACACTTTTGATTTCTTTATCTGAAAATTGGCTATTCATGTCCTTTGCCCATTTATCAACTGGGGAATGCAGGCCTAGCACTCTTAACTATTGAGCCACATCAAGCTCTATAGAGCCACTGTATAGAGTCTTTGGTTAGGGAACATGTGATTTCTGGGCAGAGAGAGGGGAGAGGAGGCAGAATTACTTTGAGATTCCCTTATTTACTAGACCAGTAATGGGCAAATTATGGCCTACGGGCCAGATGCAGCCCCCTGAAATGTTCTATCCCTCCCCCCCCCACATTATTCCTAATCTGACGAATACAACGAGTAGGATACAATACAATGAAACTTTGAAAGAGTTGCCTTAGAAACAGACTGACAGATGAGCATTTACTTTCCTTTGGCCCCTCTTTAAAAAGTTTGCCCATCACTGGCCTAGACCTATATCTAATAAAAGAAGATAACCCAATTAGGTGAATGATGGTATTCAACAAATAGACATGTAAAATCCTACAAATGAACTTTCTTTCAGTGTGGAAAAAGTAGACAACAAACATTTATTAAGCATTTATTATAAACCATACAATAAGTGGTTAGTGAGTAGTTGGGCCAGTTATACTTATTGTATACAAATATCTCTATTACAGTAACAATGTAATTGTAAATATAAGGAATCTGGTAGTCTAAAAAGCATCTTTGTTTTTTGGGACCCAGGCTCTCAAGTATCTGCATGGTATTATTTTGGATGTACCCCTTTTATCTGTCCCTTTTTTTCGGTTGTACCACTGAGTCCTTGAAAACCCCCAATATTTTCCTGCTTTAAGCACCAGAAATAGGAAACCAATCAGATGCCCCCGAGAGAGACTCTACTCATTTCTTTCTTTTAAACTCTCTGCCCATCACTTGCAACATTAAGCTACCATGGAATGGTAATAATAAAAGATGTAGGCAGATGGAGAGCCTTTTGTAGTCTGCTTCTTTTGAATCTGGGGGAATTTTCTTGCAGGGTTAACAACAAGTCCCCTTCTTCCTCTTGCCTAAAGATATATCTGATACCTAGAAAGCTCTCCTCCAGTGACTAAAAGGGCAGCGAGGTGGTAGAGCTGGTAAAGAGCTGTGCCTAGAGTCAGGAAGACCTGAGTTCAAACATTGCCTCACTTACTAGCTGTTACCCAGGACAAGTCAGCTAACATTGTTTACCCCAATTTCCTTATCAGTAAAATGAGTTGGAAAAGGAAATAGCATAATACTCCTATATCTTTGCCAAGAAAACTCCAAACTGGGATATAAAGAGTCAAATACAACTGAAAAATGAATGAAAAACAGTGACTGAGAAGTGATTTATCTATTTTCCTTTGACCAAATACTCAGTTATAGACTATGTCCTGAACCTGCCTTCCATTTTCTTTCTTCCCCAACATTTCTATCCTGGGTGTCTAGTCTTACACTTTAGTCATTCCCTTTTGAGTTAAAACATGAAAACTAAAGCCTATTGCTTCAAGCAGTAATGATTCCTTTGTGAAATCTCCTTTATGTCTCAATGTCTGAGAGGGATTAGGACAATAGCTATCTATATTATGCCTATAAATATAATAAATAGATACTCTATAGAGTAAGATTAAAAGAAGTAAAATACCTAGTTATAAGTTAAATCCATTTCCCTAGGAAACTTTAGCTATAAGCTCTTAATGCTGATTATAATTTTTAAAGGGGAAAAAACCCTTTAACTTACATACTCAGTCTTGCCTTTGTCTTACCTTCTCAGTGGCTGCTTGCAACTTGGGTTGAGGGGGGAGGTGGACAGGGAAAGGCTGTGATATTTGAGTAGTTCACCATGATATTGCAGAAAGAGGATGGAGACATTCAGAGGATTTCTGGAGCTGCAATGTAGCCGGGCTTAGATATTTTAAAATACAGTCCTGAGAAATAGCTGTCCTTTCCAGAGCTGAGGAGAGTGAGTCCAGATTTTTGCTTCAGGGATGGTAATTCAGACTCTGGGGGATTCAACAGCTAAAATGCCATGGTCCCTGGATCTTATTGTTCTTGTGTATGTTACTAGAGGCTCACCAATGTTTGTCTGCTTGGAGAGCTTTGAGACTGAGCCTGGAATGAAGGAAGAAGGGAGAAAAGGAAGGGAGAGGAGAGAGAAAGAGAGAGGTAGAGAGTCAGACAGAGAGAGAGAGTCAGTGACACAGAGAAAGACAGAACCAGAAACAGAGAGTCATGAACAAAGAGACAGAGAGAGAAGGATGGAGACAAAGTCAGAGAGAAACAGAGGTACACACTCAGAGACAGTCAAAGACAGAAGAACAAAGAGTCCGGAGGGAGAATTTCTTGCAAAATTGTTTGGGTAGAGGGGCAGTTAGGTGACTCCATGGATTGTGAGCCAGACCTAGAGAAGGGAGGTCCTGGGTGCAAATTTGACTTCAGACATTTATTAGCTGTATAATCCTGAGCAAGTCACTTAACCCCCATTGCCTAGCCCTTGCTGCTTTTCTGCCTTTGGAACCAATACAGAGTATTGATTCTAAGTGAGGGTTTTAAAATAAATAAATACATAAACGAACAAATAAATAAATTATTTGGGGGCTAACAAGGGCTAGAATGAGCCAAAATATTTTATGGAAAGTATCTGATTAAACTCCCCCAAAGCGGGGATTAAAATGAATCTGGACAGTTTGTGAATTCCCTTAGGCATAATGGAACTAAATGGTGGCCTTGGGGAAAAGAGCTTGGAAAGTAAGAGTCACTTCTGGTGGAGACAGTCTCCTTGGGAACAGAGTAATACCTTGGTTCTTACAGGCAGGTTTGTAGAAATTGTCCCCAGGAGGAGCTAAGGGCAGTGATGAGAAAGAAAGTTGGAAAGTCATGCCCCACTTAAAGGCTAGGGCATAAACTGGCTTCACCCTCGCTAGGGTGGGTGCCATCTAAGAGCTAGTTTTCGTTGTTTTTTGCTAAGCCAGACAAGTCCAACGTCTCTTTCCCCTTAGTCACCACCACCACAATGTTCCACGTGGAACAGAGAAATAGGAAGAAATAGACATCACCATTGGCATGCTTTTGGCATAAAAGAGGGGTTCATGGACAACTGGATTTGGGCTTAGGTATGGGTGGGATTTTAGGGTGGATCTTTTCTCCCTTCTTCCTTCATTCCAGGCTCAGTCTGTTTTAAGACACGTCTCTTTTTGTGTCTGACTACAACCTCCCCCATTTTTATACTATTCTTCAGATTTCCTAGGAATATTTTCTGTATATTTCTGAGAATTTTCATAGGCCTTCCCAAGACTAGTGCCTGAAGTCTACCATTGTATTTAAAAATAAGAGCCTGCTTGTTAAACCAATATATCCAGTTAAGTTTGGGCTCCAAATTTAGTCACTTCTATTTACCAGGGTCATTTTCTCCTCTTATTTATATGCCTTTCATTTTCCTTGCCCATAGAGAAAAAAGTAATCCAAAGATGAGGCTCTCAAATCTGTGATGAGCAAACGATTAATTTGCAAGTTTCCATTTGGTAAAGGCTTTTAGATTTATTTTTCCCTCAAAAAGAACAGGAAATAGTCCACTTTTTTTCTTGTTTCAACTCTCCTTTTAAGAAAAATGATTCTGCTAGAACCATATTTGTTCAAGATAACTTGCTGTTTGTTTTCAAGAAGTAGTTTGGAGCCTGAATTGATTAATGCCTCTTTTTACATATTAGCACACTTTTTGAATTACAAATCGGAGGAGGTAAAGCTTTTGGTGGCTTGATTCAACATCCTCAGTCTAAATAATTTAATTCCAAACTCGGATCATCCTAAGTACATATCATATACAAAAAAAAAAAATTACAAAATGCATCTGTGATTGTTACAGGGCGAAATCACCTGTTTTCTGCCTAGTTTTCCTGTGTATGATAGGCAAAAGCCAAGATCATTTGATACTTCATGCTCTTGTTCCTACTTATAGGCCAATTTGAATGTAGTAAAAGGGCCATCTGACAGTACCCTTGGGTGGAATTACCTACATCATAAAATTGTTTTGAGACTAGAAATTCAGTATTCAGGAAAAGCTTTCCTTTTCTATGTAAGTTACTGAATTAGTGTTACCTCTGAGGGGAAAGTTCATGGTCTAGATCAGTGATGAGCCAACTACGGCCAACGGGTCAGATGCAGCCCCCTGAAATGTTCTGTCCTGAAGTGGGACATTATTCCTAATCTGACGAATACAATGAGTAAGATATAATACAATGAAACTTCGAAAGAGTTGCCTTAGAAACAGACTGACAGATGAACATTTCCTTTCTTTTGGCCCCCTCTTTAAAAAGTTTGCCCATCACTGGTCTAGATCGATCCATTCATTCACTTGTCATTTAACAAACAATTAGCAAAAACTTACAGAAAAGCACTGGCTCAGGCATCAGAGAATGGATTCAAATCCTGCCTGTTCTGTCTACACTGATATGACGCTGGGTAAGTCATCTAACATTCCTGGATTTCAACTTCTTCATCAATCACTCCACTATTCCACATGAGAGTAAGAGAGGAAGAAAGAGAAGGAGAAAGGGACAAAGAAAGACAGAGATAAAAAGACACAAACAGAGAGATAAAGAAAAAAACCAAGCAACAGAGAGAGTTAGAGACAGAACTCAACAATTAGAAGTTCCAGAGCCAAAGTAGAATCTGTTTCCTCTAAAATTTTATTTTTATTTTATTTATATTTTAAAATTTTATTTTATTTTAAAAATGTTTTTCCCGGGGCAGCTGGGTAGCTCAGTGGATTGAGAGCCATGCCTGGAGACGGGAGGTCCTAGGTTCAAATCTGGCCTCAGACACTTCCCAGCTGTGTGACCCTGGGCAAGTCACTTGACCCCCATTGCCCACCCTTACCACTCTTCCACCTAGGAGCCAATACACAGAAGTTAAAGGTTTAAAAAAATGTAAAAAAAAAATTTTTTTTCCCATAGTTATGTGATTCTTGTCATCTCCGCCCTTCTTCCCTCCTACCTCACAGAGTTGACAAGCAATTCCATTGGGTTATACATATGTTATCACTCAAAACCTATTTCCAATATTATTTATTTTTAGAATATCCTCTAAACTTTTAAAAAGAATGCCAGCAGTAAATCAACTTAGGTATATTTGGCACATTCATATCTATCCCAATTCCAGAAAGGTCTTTGGCTTTTTTTGGTAAGCATCAAGTACTTTGCACAAATGGGACTGACAAATCCACATGGCACAGTTCTCATTGGTCTCCCAAAAGCCACAGAAAACTTCTTAAGCAGTTCCTTCACCATATCTGTTAAACAACCCTCAAATTCTAGTCCTTGTGAGGGCCCAGAGACCTATCATAGCTGGAGGAACTAGACATCCCTATCACCCTCAATTGCAAACATTATGAAAATATAAGAAATGACACTTTTCTTCCTTTTACCACCTTCAAGTTTTTAAAGACACAAAGCACTACCACCTCCATGTCTCGTTACTGGGCCTGATTGAGGCCACTCTGGTGGAACAGGTTAGAACCTAGAATGAATTGAGACATTCATGGTCTGTCTAACAGTTATCAAAAAGACATAGCAGGGGAAAACATATTCAGTGAAGATAACAGATTTGATTCAATTAAATAGTCTTCCTGTCCTTGTATTTGTCCTTGTATCAAGGTGGTCTGCTATTCCTTAGCCTAAGGGAGGAGCCTCTGATTCCTGAAAGATATCTCATTTTCTGAGTTCATTGATGTCCACTACACTGATGATATAAGGTTGACTGGTGTAATAGGAAATAGGCTTTAAAAGCAGATTTAGAAATTTATCCAGGTAGGTTGGCAGGAGCTAAAATTCCAACATGCAACACAGCAAGGGACTGAACACAGAGGACTCTCTCTAAGGGGCCGTTGGGGTTTTGAAGGAGTTGGGAAACCACTGACCTGAGAGCCTGTGGATTTTGGGTATCTCTGGGCAACATCTAGAACATCTCAACTAGCAAGATCAAGGAGAGCAGGTTGAGAATACTCTCTTGTTTGGTGGACAAGCAAGATTAGTCTCCCTGACTTCTCTGAAGATTTATTTGGCTGGAACCTGTGCTCTTGGACTATACTTGGACTGATACAGTTGAGCTACTGATCAAGACCATCAGACCATCTACTTGAGATCCCACCATTGAGTCCTGGCTGCCTGCAAAGTATGAGAGTAGGGATTTCCCAGACCTTTAACCTTGAATTGATCCCATGGGTGATATGTGAAGTCTGTCCATAGTATTTTAGAGTAGTGAGACCTCTCCCACACCTTTTACCCTTAAATTAGCTATTAAAAGTGTTTTTTTTTTACTTCCTGTTGTTTCTTTCCCATATTAAGTAAAGTATCCCTGGCTTAGAGAATGTCAGTTTAACTGACCAACTGCCATTCCCCAAACTTTACATCCCTAGTTGGGTTTCCTGTGTTTACCTGTCAATTATCCCTTGTTCAAGCAGTCCTCCTTTTCCCGTTTCTTTAAACTCAGTGTTTTAATTATTTACCCATAAAACTGGATGAAGTGATGGTTGCACATATGAGGGACAAAGAATAGGAGATGAACCCTAAGAAAATTCAGAGGAGGCAGCTAGGACCAAGAACAAGACCTAGGGATGGGAGGTCTTGGGGTTCAAATGTGGCCTCAGACACTTCCTAGCTGTGGGAACCGGGGCAAGTCATTTAACCCCCATTGCCAACTGTAAGAGAGAAATATAAAATGGTTGACTGGAGTTTTGCTAGACCCAGTCAGGCAGGATGATCTTTTCAGGGACGGAAAGCAAAAATGGCTGCTTTCTGCCTTAAGCCAGTAGATAATCAATCTGACTGCAACTATCAAGGTCACGGGGTTTATTAAAATTGTAAAAAAGGATGGGGTTAGGAGTGTGAGCCGAGGGTTATTCCCTAAAACTAATGAAAATTATCTTTTCCCACCGTCTGACCCTTCGCAGGGTATCTTCGACCCTCGGCTGAGCCAAGGCTACACTGGCTTCCTTGCTACCTCAAATTTCCCTATCTATGAACTAATCTAGGCTAAGCCCAGCAAAGGAAATAGTCTCAAGAGTAATGATAGAATAGAGATGAAGTTAGATATCGGTGAGACCAAGTATACCCCGGTGAGGCTAATGCCTCCCCAAAGGCAAGCTAAGCAGTTTAGTCAACTCCTTTTGAGATTCAGTCTTCTCAGGGTATCAGTAGAGTCAGGAACTTCAACAATCTTCAGGATCTTGTTAGATTTTCTACCGGAACAATTTGGAAGTTCACTGGAGGTCAGAGCTGGGTCCTGGGGACATTTTTGGCTCTAGAGTCTGGATCTAACCCTTTTGGCAGTTGATTTCCAGGATTCTCCCTCAAAATTCTAAGGGTCGTTCTTGCTTCTCCTGGTTCACTGCGTTCTGTGCCAATCTGTATTTCTACTCTGTCACCTTATTTTCTTCCCAGAATTTCCCCTTAACACTAGCCCTTATTCCTCTTCTGTCTTGGAACCAATATACAGTATTGATTCTAAGATGAAAGGTAAGGGTTTTTTAAAAAGAGAGAAAATTCAGGGTTCAGCCTGCTTAGTCATATTTGGGGGGATATAGAAAATGAGGCAAATAATGGAGAAGTGGCGTGTACAGAGAGACATATGCACCTGGACCTCAGGGGTCTTTAATCTGTTAACAGAGAATGCCATGAAAAGTAGAATTTGTAGAAAGTACTCCCAGGGGTCTGAGCCATAAGCCACATAACTGGTGAGTGAGAGAGTCTTTAAGGAAGGGGGTAGATAAAACTTATATGTACACTGATATCTGGGTGGTGACACTGGATCTGACCAAGTGATATGAAGCCTAGAAGGAACAGGACTGGACAAATAAAGACTCTCCCTTTTGAGGTCAGGATCAATAGGGAATTTTGCCCATGACTTTATAAGAATAGAAATGGTTAGGGAGGGAGTCCATTGACAATTTGGCCATTTGGATATTGATGCCATTTTGTGTTAAGTACAGGATCATGTGGATTTGAAGAGGGTTCAGAGAAAACAGGCTTGAGTGAGGGTTCTCGAGTGAGGGCTTGCCAAGGTTTTATTCAGGACTGCTCCTCTGCCTTTGGTATTCACCTGCTACCCCATTCTCACCTGTGGCTCCAAGAACCTCTAGATTGCACAGAGTCTATATCCCTGGTAACTGTCACAGCTGGAAGGCTAAACCAGGTTGAAAATATCCAACAAACCTCAAACCCATAGAGCTGGGGGCAGGTGTCTACTCCAAGCATGTGAAGACTTCCTCCAATGGAAAGGGTGGATGATAATTTGTTCTAGTGGCCATGAAGATGACTGAAGCAGGCATAATGGAACATTTAGAACTTGATCAGACATGGAAGATGTCATCCATTGCATCTGAGACCATCGTTCCTTGTCTTGACTTTTGTCTTGCCACTGGACTTTGAAGACTGGAGGAGAGAGTAAAATTTGACTTTATGCAAATCTGCCTCACTGAAGTCCAGTTTATGTGCAAGTCTAAAGATGTCACCAAGTGTTGTCAATTTGGTTCTCTTTGAGTATGGAGGACAACAACAGGATCATGCACACCACTTGGAGTATTTACCTTGGAAAGACCAGAATAGCATGATCTTGAAACAACCACTTTATCACCTCCCAGAAGCTGTTTTTGAGATGAACTAATGACAATACAGGAAGTATCATTATTTGCATAGTTTGTTGATGATCTAGGTCAGTGGTTCCCAAACTTTTTTGACCTACAGCCCTCTTTCCAGAAAAAATATTACTTAGTCCCCTGGAAATTAATTTTTTAAATTTTAATAGCAATTAATAGGAAAGATATATGCACCTGTGGCCATCACTGCCTCTCTGGATCGCTGCAACACCCACCAGGGGTGATAGCACCCACTTTGGGAATCACTAATTTTGGTTCTTATCAGCACTTAAAATCTTAATTTTTTCTTATTATTTTAGAGGGAGCATGTGGACATAAACCAGGGATTTCTTGATTATCATCAGAAGGCCCATTGTGAACTGCAAAGATGTGGTCTTACCCACTACATCGACAGAATCATTAATATCCAGGACTTGGTCCTTCCAAAAGGAAAAGGCAAAGCCAGGAATTTTCCCCTTTGTTTTCTTTTACATTCATCCAATTTGTTGGAGACCTTCCTTGATTTCTCTTGACAACAAAAAGATGGCAGTGGAGTACTCGGGCTATGTATTTGTCATTCTTCATCCTCTCATGTAACTGGTCCATCTTCTCTTTTTATATATTTCTTTGATATATTTCCTTCCTCTTACAAATGTAATGAAGATTACATTTGTAATCTGTAATATTTGTAATTGTATTACAAATTGTAATTGTAATAACTAATAATGTGCTAATATTGTGATAATTGCATAAAAGAGCATGGGATGCCAAGAAATCAGATGAAATAGGAATCATTGTCAAATGGAGGGATAGAGAAAATTCTACAGAGGAGGTGGCATTTGAACTGGATATGTCATGTGGTAACTAGGTGGTACAATTAATCATCAGGGCTAGAGCCAAGAACTGAATTCAAATCTGTGACCCTAGAGCCTCTATTTGGCTCAATTCCTCATCTGTAAAATGGGGATATATTGAAGAAAATGTCTTTTCTCAGGAAAACTGCATAGACTTAGTCCATGCTGTTACATAGAGTTGGACATGATTGAACAACATGGCGACCTATGACCTCTAAGACTTGTCTTGCTTATGTCTCTTACTAGTTTCTTACTACCACTATGACTTTCTCAACTGAGTTCCCTACCATACAGTTTAACTTTTGAAAGAGGGTGTATTTTTTATGTAAATGACACATGATCCTCCTTTTAGGACTTTTGTTTCTGTCTTTAGTTTTTATTATAAACCATGGGAGAAGGTTAAAATAACAAATCAAAAAGGAAATGATTAAGAATTAGCGTACTCTCATTATGTAATTCTGTTTTTATGGGGAAACTGTGAGAAACTGGGAAATATTTCTTAGTTCCTTCTTGCTCCCTGATTGGGTCCATTTTGTAAACTTTGCCTTTGGAGTCCAGATTGCTTATTCCTGACTCTTAAAGATGTAGACTTTTTTTTCCCTTCAAGATCTGGTTTGGCAAGATTATTAGATGTTTCATCCTTTTTAGACATTAGTTTAACAACACCTGGTGCCTTTCAAAAGAAGCCGTTCCCAATCCCCTTTAATGCTAGGGCCTTCCTTCTGTGATTATCCCCAATTAACCTTTTTTTTTTAACATTTATTAATATTTATTTTTTAGAAAAGTTAACATGGTTACATAATTCATGCTCTTACTTTCCCCATAACCCCCCCACTCCGAGTTTCCCCCACCCCATTGCTAATGCGCATTTCCACTGGTTTTAACATGTGTCATTGATCAAGACCTATTTCCAAATTGTTCATAGTTGCATTGGTGTGGTAGTTTCGAATCAAAATCCCCAATCATGTCTGCCTCAACCCATGTGTTCAAGCAGTTGTTTTTCTTCTCTTTCCACTCCTATAGTTCTTCCTCTGAATGTGGGTAGTGTTCTTTTTCATAAGTCCCTCAGAATTGTCCTGGGTCATTGCATTGCTGCTAGTATAGGAGTTCATTACATTCTATTTTACCATACTGTATTGGTCTCTGTGTACAATGTTCTTCTGGCTCTGCTCCTTTCACTCTGCATCAATTCCTGGAGGCCTTTCCAGTTCACATGGAATTCCTCCAGTTTATTATTCCTTTGAGCACATAGTATTCCATCACCATCATATACCACAATTTGTTCAGCCATTCCCCAATTGAAGGGCATACCCTCCTTTTCCAGTTTTTTGCCACCACAAAAAGTGTGGCTATAAATATTTTTGTACAAGTCTGTTTATCTATGATCTCTTTGGGGTACAAACCCAACAATGGTATGGCTGAATCAAAGGGCAGGCATTTTTTATAGCCCTTTAAGCATAGTTCCAAATTGCCATCCAGAATGGTTGGATCAGTTCACAACTCCACCAGCAATGAATTAATGTCCCAGTTTTGCCACATCCCCTCCAGCATTCAATACTCTCCCCTTCTTTCATTTTAGCCAATCTGGTAGGTGTGAGGTGATACCTCAGAGTTGTTTTGATTTGCATTTCTCTAATTATTAGAGATTTAGAACACTATATCATGTGTTTATTGATAGTTTTGATTTCTTTATCTGAAAATAGCCTATTCATGTCTCTTGCCCTTTTATTAATTGGGGAATGGCTTGATTTTTTATTCAATTGGTTTAACTCATTGTATATTTGAGTAATTAGACCCCTGTCAGAGTTTTTTGTTATAAAGATTTTTTCCCCAATTTGTTGTTTCCTTCTGGTTTTGGCTACATTGTTTTTGGTTGTACAAGAGCTTTTTAGTTTGATATAATCAAAATCATTTATTTTACATTTTGTAATTTTCTCTAACTCTTGCTTGGTTTTAAAATCTTTCCTTTCCTAGAGATCTGACAAGTAAACTATTCTATGTTCACTTAATTTAGTTATAGTTTCCTTCTTTATTCCAGTCTTTCACTCATTCTGAATTTATCTTGGTGTAGGGTGTGAGATGATGATCTAAACCTAATCTCTCCCTTATTGTTTTCCAAATTTCCCAGCAGTTTTTGTCAAATAGTGGATTCATGTCCCAAAAGTTGGGGTGTTTGGGTTTATCATACACTATTTTGCTGATGTCACTTACCCCAAGTCTATTCCACTGATCCTCCCTTCTGTCTCTTAGCCAGTACCATACCATTTTGATGACCGCTGCTTTATAGTACAGTTTAATATATGGTACTGCTAAGCCCCCTTCCTTCACATTTTTTTTTCATTATTTCCCTTCATATTCTTGATCTTTTGTTATTCCAGATGAACTTTGTAATAGTTTTTCCTAATTCAGTAAAAACGTTTTTTGGTAGTTTGATAGGTATGGCACTAAGTAGGTAAATTAATTTGGGTAGAATGGTCATTTTTATTATGTTAGCTTATCCTATGCGTTAGCAATCAATATTTTTCCAGTTGTTTAGATCTACTTTTAATTGTTTGGGAAGTGTTTTGTAGTTGTTTTCGTATAATTCCTGTGTTTGCTTTGGTAGATAGATTCCTAAGTATTTTATATTGTCTAGGGTGATTATAAATGGTGTTTCTCTTTCTACCTCTTGCTGCTGTGATGTATTAGAAATACATAGAAATGCTGATGATTTATGTGCATTTATTTTGCATTCTGCAACTTTGCTAAAGTTGTTGATTATTTCTACAAGCTTCTTAGTTGATTCTCTAGGACTTTTAAAGTAGACCATTTGCAAAGAGTGATAACTTAGTCTCCTCATTGCCTATTTTGATACCTTCAATTTCTTTTTCTTCACTAATTGCTTCTGCTAGTGTTTCTAGTACAATGTTAAATAATAGAGGAGATAATGGGCATCCTTGTTTCACTCCTGATCTTATTGGAAAGGCGTCTAATTTATCCCCATTGCATATGATGCTTGTTGATGGTTTTAGGTATATACTGTTTATTATTTTTAGGAAAGGTCCTTCTATTCCTATACTTTCCAGGGTTTTCAATAGGAATGGATGCTGTATTTTGTCAAAAGCTTTTTCAGCATCTATTGAGATAATCATGTCATTTTTGTTTGTTAGATTGTTGATATGGTCAATTATGTGGATAGTTTTCCTAATGTTGAACCATCCATGTATTCCTGGTATAAATCCCACCTGATCATGGTGGATGATCCTCTTGATCACTTGCTGGAGTCTCTTTGCTAATATTCTATTTAAAATTTTTGTATCTATGTTCATTAGGGAGATTGGTCTGTAGTTTTCTTTCTCTGTTTTTGATCTAGCTTTGGAATCAGTACCATATTTGTGTCATAAAAGGAATTTGATAGGACTCCTTCTTTGCTTATTATATCAAATAATTTGTATAATATTGGGATTAGTTGCTCTTTGAGTGTCTGATAGAATTCACTTGTGAATCCATCATGCCCTGGTGATTTTTTCTTAGGGAGTTCTTTGATGGCTTGTACAATTTCTTTTTCTGATATGGGATTATTTATGTATTCTATTTCTTCTGCTGTTAATCTAGGCAATTTGTATATTTGCAAATATTCATCCCTATCTCCTAGATTGCTATATTTATTGCCATATAATTGGGCAAAATACTTTTTAATGAATGCCCTAATTTCCCCTTCATTAGAGGTGAGGTCTCCCTTTTTATCTTTGATACTGTCAATTTGGTTTTCTTCTTTCCTTTTTTTTATTAGATTGACCAGTACTTTGTCTATTTTATCTCTTTTTTCAAAATAACAGCTTCTAGTCTTATTTATTAATTCAATAGTTCTTTTACTTTCGATTTTATTAATTTCTCCCTTGATTTTTAGTATTTCTAATTTAGTTTTCATCTGGGGATTTTTAATTTGCTCGCTTTCTAATTTTTAAAGTTGCATGCCCAATTCATTAATCTCTGCCCTCCCTAATTTGTTTATATATGCACCCAAGGATATAAATTTCCTCCTGAGTACTGCCTTGGTTGCATCCCACAGAGTTTGGTAGGATGTCTCATCATTGTCATTCTCTTCTATGAAATTGTTGATTGTTTCTATGATTTCTTCTTTGACTAGCTGGTTTTGGAGAATCATATTATTTAATTTCCAATTAGTTTTTGATTTGCCTGTCCAGGTGCCCTTACTAATTATTATTTTTATTGCATTATGATCTGAGAAGGTTACATTTATTATTTCTGCTCTTTTGCATTTGTTTGCAATGTTTCTATGCCCTATTACATGGTCAATCTTTGTGAATGTACCATGTGCAGCTGAAAAGAAGGTGTATTCCTTTTTGTTCCTATTTATTTTTCTCCACATATCTATTAAATCTAATTTTTCTAGGACTTCATTCATCTCTCTTACCTCTTTTTTATTTATTTTTTGGTTTGATTTATCTAGATCTGAAAGAGGAATATTTAGATCTCCCACTAGTATGGTTTTACTATCTATTTCCTTCTTTAGCTCTACCATTTTCTCCTTTATGAATCTGGTTGCTATGCCATTTGGTGCATACGTATTGAGTGATGTTATTTCCTCATTGTCTATACTGCCTTTAATAAGGATGTAATGACCTTCCCTGTCTTTTTTAATCATATCTATTTTTACTTTGGCTTAGTCAAAAATCATAATTGCCACTCCTGCCTGCTTTTTCTCATTTGAGGCCCAAAGGATTTTGCCGAAGCCCTTTACCTTAAACCTGTGTATGTCCACCCACCTCATATGTGTTTCTTGTAGACAACATATGGTAGGATTTTGGTTTCTCATTCACTCTGCTATTTGCTTCCTTTTTATGGACGAGTTCATTCCATTCACATTCAGAGTTATAATTATCAGTTGTGTATTCTCCAACATTTTGGTATCATCTCCTAGTTCTACCCTTTCTTCTTACACTATTTCCTTTTAAACCAGTGGTTTGCTTTATGCCAGTAACCCTTATCCCCTCCCTTGATTAACTTCCCTTTCTACCCCCTCCCTTATTATTCCCCTATTTTTATTTTTAAAGGCCTACTGAATTCCCTCCCTCTTCTTCTCCCCTCCCTTTTATGACCTCCCCACTCCCCTGCTCCCCTTGGTTTATCCCTTCTGACTTTCTCAGTAGGGTTGAAAAGAGTTTTATATCCCAATGGATACAGATACTCTTCCCTCTCAGGGTTAATTACACTGAAAGTAAGGTTTAAATATTACCTCTTAATGCTCTTTTCCTCTCCTTCTTATAATAGTATTCATCCCTTCCCCTTCCCATTCCCTCTTTGTGTGTAATAGAATATCCTATTTTTCTTATTCATTCAAGTTTTTCTTGGTGTCCTCTACTATTCACCTCCCTCTTTCCCACCCCCATATCATCTTAGGCCATTTAGTATTCCAACCTCTCCCTTTGAATAATTCTTCTAATTACTATAATAGTAAATACTATTATAGTGAATAGAGTTCCTTACAGAGAATTATACATAACATTTCTCCATATAAGAATACCAATAATTAGATCATATTGAAGCCCTTAAAGGGGCAAATTTTAAAAATACGAGTTTTCTTTCTTTCCCCTCTGTTTCTTATTTACCTTTTCATGTTTCTCTTTGATTTTGTTGGATATCGAACTTTTCATTTAGTCCTTGTCTTTTCCGTGCAAATACTTGGAAATCTTCTATCTTGTTGAATGCCTAAACTTTCTCCTGGAAGTATATAGTTAGTTTTGATGGGTAGGTGATCCTTGGTTGTAGACCCAGTTCTCTTGCCTTTCTGAATATCATATTGCAAGCCTTGTGGTCTTTTAATGTGGAGGCTGCCAGATCCTATGTGATCCTGGTTGGTGCTCCTTGATATCTGAATTGTCTCTTTCTGGCTTTGTGTAAAATTTTTTTCTTTTAGTTGGAAGCTCTTGAATTTGGCTATTATATTCCTGGGGGTTGTCTTTTCAGGGTCTAGTATAGAGGGTGATCTATGGATCCTTTCAATGTCTATATTGCCCTCTTGTTGTAGAACTTCAGGACAATTTTGCTGAATAATTTCTTTTAGTATGGAGTCCAAATTTCTATTAATTTCTGCTTTTTCAGGAAGACCAACAATTCTCAAATTGTCTCTTCTAGACCTGTTTTTTTGGTCTGTCACTTTTTCAATGAGATATGTCATGTTTCCTTCTATTTTATCAGTCTTTTGACTTTATTTGTTCTTGCTGTCTTGAGAGATCATTAGCTTCTCAATTCTAGTCTTTAGGGACTGGTTTTCCTTTTCAATGTGGTCATTTCTGGTGTTCAATTTGCTTATCACTTCATTTATTTCTGAGCCTCACTTTCCAATTGTAAAATTCTCCCTTTTAAACTGTTATTTCCTTGCCAGATCTCTTCCATCTTTCTCCTCATCTCAGATTTGAACTCTTCAATAGCTTGTGGCCAGTTTTCATTATTTTGGGAAGGTTTGGATATGATTACTTGTTTGTTCTCCTCTGCTATTTGCTCTGTTGTCTGGATTTTATCTGTGTAAAAGTTGTAGAGTGTTACAGATTTCTTCTTGATGATCTTTCTCTTTTGAGGTTCTTAGCTCTGGCTTGCCATTGTTAGCCCTGCACCCTCTCAAGTTTTTTCTCACACTCAGGGTCTGTCTGTACTCTTTAGGCTTCTGAGGTCTCAGGTCTAGTTGTTCTCAGGGTCAAGCCTCCTGGTGGTCCCCTTGCTTGTTCCTCTGCCCAAGGCTCCTTTAACAGTCTCAGGGCACTGCTTCCACAGTTTTGCACCCCTCTGCACTGGGTCCCCACTCAAGGTCCGTGCCTGACCTCAAGATCTGATTCCTTGCCTGAGCTCAGGATCCGTGTCTGAGCTTGTGTCCATGCCAGCACTTGTGCCTGTGCTCAAGGTCTGTGTTCAAAGTCTTCATGTTTTCTTTAGCCTCTTGGGGTCTTAAGTCTTGCTGCTCTCAGAAGCAGGCCCTAGTGGCCCCAGATAGCAGCCAAGGACTTAATGTGTTCCCCAAACTTGCTCTAACTCTTGGCATTGTAGGTGTTGTGGGGTGGGGGCAGGGAGTTGCTCAGCTCGAGTTTTAGTGAGAGCTGTTTCACCCCTTTATAGCATGGAAATATCCTGATTCCACGTACCTCTAATGCTGCATCCTGTTGTGGGGTCCCTTCATTCCTCTGTATTTGTTTTTATGTCTTCTTGAGGAGTCCTGTATGTTTTGGTTAGGAGAGGTTAAGCAACTGCTCTTTACTCTGCCGCCATCTTAACCAGGAAGCCACCAAACCCTAATTAACCTTTTATATATCTTGTTTGTATATGTGTTGTCTCCCCCATTAGACTGTGAGCTGCATGCTTGTAGTTCTGAAGCCTAAAAGACAGACTTGTCTAGAGTGAAGGGGGAAGATCAGGGTACTTGACATAGAACCTGATTCAAGGCAATGCATAGGCAAAAGATAGTGCTTGCTCCCAAGGAGCTCACACTCTAATGGGGAGGACAAACAGCTGTGTATAAGCAAGGTAAGAAGTACAGGATTAATTGAAGTTAATTAAAAGAAGGAATGAATTAACATTAAGGGGGATCAGGAAAGGATTCTTATAGAACAGGGGTCAGCAACCTTTTTGGCCGTGACAGCCATAAAGGCTTGCAGAAGGAGGAGGATGGAGGCGGAAGGAGCTGGAATATGGGGTGAGGGCTGAAGGGACCCCTGGGGCACATCCTGGGGCTCTGCCCAGACTGACAGGTTGGGAGGTGGAGCCAGATATGGCTCAAGAGCCATACGTTGTAGACCCCTATTATAGAAGGTAAGATTTTAGCTGAAAATTTAAAAGGAAGCCAGGGAAGCCAGGAAATAGAGAAGGGGGGGGGGAGGATGTTTCAGATATGAGAAAGAGCCATAATTAGTATTTTCTGGGCTCCTGCTACACAAGGGAGTTTAGGGTATTGTTACACTTGAGGACCTTCTACCTATCTCAAGTTAAATGCAAGGATTCCTTTTTAGGTACTCCCTTATCATAGTTCTATTTCTCATTACAGCTAAACTTTGTATGTCTCCCATTCAATTTCTGTTGTATACACAGTAAATACTTATGGAGTTTCTGATGAAATGGATCTTTTCAATCAATCTCATGCAATTATAGAATGTGAACCATTATCTAGAAGCAATTGAAGGGCACCTCCAAACGTGAATGTGGGTGTAGTATACCTATTGTTAACTCATTGTTGATAAGACCCAAGAAACTCCTTATGATTAGTTGAGGATAACCTATCCCTTTTCATGGTCCATAAAAATAAGCTTTTCTCAGAGAATTCCTCTTTATTTTTTCACCTGTGCCTTCTAGAATACAGCAAGAAGGGTAAGATATCCATTCTGCCCTTAACTCCTCCAGCAGTAATGGTAACCATCCCAAAGAAGCATAAGGCAGGGGTAGACATATCTTCCATGCAATATGATCAGGACTTTCTCATTAACTTCAATCTCCTGTGTAAAGGAGAGGGAGATGTTAGACTCTCTAGGCATCATGATCATGGAATCTAGCCCAGAGAATGTTGGGAGATTTGCTATGCAAAACCAGCTTTTGAAGTTGCTTTGAAGGGAACCTCCAAAGTTCAGCCTATAGAGAACTATGTGGTGAAGTAGACAGTATGTTGTATCTGGAGTTATTCAAATCCATCCTCAGACATTTACTAATTGTAGGACTCTGGGCAAATCATTTAACTGTCATTTCTCTCAGTTTCCTCATCAGTACATAGCACTTACTTCTCAGAGTTGTAAGGATAAAATTAAATAATATTTTTAAAGGGCTTTGCAAATTTTAAAACAATATATAAATGCTAATTATTATCATTACTTCTTTTGCTACGGCTGCATATTATTATTAGCCATCTAGATGGAGAAGATTCCTTAATGCAGCATGCTCCTTGGAGAAAAAGGAGACCATTAATAATTCTGATAAAATCTCCTACTTGGGAAGCAAAATCATTGAATTATTCACATTCTATATATATGGTTCTAGCTTCTTTCCAGAACTCTAGTCTTGATCTTCCACCTGCCTTTTGGATGTTTCAAAGTGGGTGGCTCATAGACACCTTAAATTCAGGATGACCAAAATAATTTATCATTCCTCACAAAGCCAGCCCTCTTCTGTTCAGAGTGTTATCATCCTTCCAGGTTGAAGTCCTCAGTGCTATCCTCCATTCCAAGTCTCTCTCACCTTACATATCCAATCAGTTGACAATTTCTTTTCTCTATGACATTTTCTCATTTTCTTCTCTATAATATCTCTCTCATGTGTTCCCTTTTCTACAACCACATAGCTGCTACCCTAATTGAGGTACTTAATACCTCTAATGACTGTACTAATGACAGCTGATGATAATTAATCTCTCTGCCTTGAGTTTTTCTCTCCTTGCCAATCCATCTTCTATATAGCTGCCCAAGTGATTTTCCTGAAATACAAGTTTGATCAGGCTATTTCCTGATTCAATCAACTTCATGGATTATACTACAAATTATAGGAAGACTGTATAAGGTTCTATAGGAGAGTGGGACTCACTTTTATGGTGAAAGCAATACAAAATTAAGCTCCAATTCCAGGTGAAGTTGATTGGCTATTTAAGTCTTTGGGAGACCCTGTGCCATAAGTGTATTTTGGAGTATTTGAATTGAATAGCATTCTGCTCTAAATTGACAGTCATCTATAGTTTCCTGTCTTCCTGACCTTAATATTATGGTTCTAAAAGTAGAAATTTTCTGTTTTTTCCTCTCCTCTCCCTATTTGCTCCCTTTCTCTTCTCCCCTATTCCTTTTCTCCTTTCATCTTTCTCTCATCTGTCCTGGTTGATCTGACTGTTAGGGATTCACACATACTCACTCATTTTTGCCACTGTGCATGGCATAATCACACTTTTGTCAACAGTAATGTCCTCAAATCTGAGGACATCTGCCTTTTCCCTTTAGGTTCTTTCTTTTCCCATGCGTAGAGGATAGGGAACATGGGAAATTTTCTACAGACACAAACACACACGCATCTGTTTTTTTTTTTTTTATCACTGGTCCTCAATACTGGCATCACTGGGTAAGATCCAGACCCTCCTCAAGCTTCTCTTCTTGCTTCAAAATTCAGGGCAGTCTCAGCATTGATGCCCTATTCCTTCCCTGTGCTATGTGTGGAATTACCAACTAAAGTTCACTATCTAGACACTACACAAACACACTGCTTCTTATTTTATTTTCTCCCCGTTATTCCCACAGTGTTAGACAAAACTCTCAATTTTCCTGACTCATTCCTTCCTCTCTCAAACAATACTGAATCATAAGCTCAGGGGGTACCTCTAACACCAGTGTGTCAAGACCCAGCTTTGACACTTCCTAAATAGCCTGGGGGAGAATTAGCAGTTGCAGACTGCTGGGTACCCTCATAGCCTCAGGTTTATAGCTGTGCTCCCTTCAGATTCTATCAATCTGAGGCAAGACCTCTTGTCAGGTTTATGATCAAGTTGTCCCTTCTATCTATTGTTCTAGATGGACAGCTGGCTCTCCTCCTCTATGAAGGCCATCTTGCTCACAGCTTACTGGCAAGTCTGAGATGACAGACTCATCCTGGGGTCAATGAATGATGGGACACTTATCCCTGGCTCAGGATTTGGCATTACCCTCCTCCTGGTTCTCAAGATGCTACTTTCATTTCGTGCTTTTCCACTCCTTAAGGGAGCAGTTTATTAGACTCCAGGTTCAGTAGAAGAAAAATATGATGTCAGACATTGCCCCTCTGATATGTAGCATTTGCCAGTTTTTGCGATGTTAATGCTTTTGAGCAGCCAAGATGGCACAGTGCATAGAATGCCTGGAATCAGGAAGACTCTTCTTTGTGAGTTCAAATCTGACCTCCAACACTTACTAGCCAAGTAGCCCTGTCCAAATTACAACTCTGTTCATGTTAGTTTTCTCATCTGCAAAATGAGCTGGGCAAGGAAATTGCAAATCACTCCAGTAATTTTGCCAAGAAAACCTCAAAATGGTGCCACAAAGAGTTGCACACATTTGAAACTAATTGAACAATGACAACAAAAATGCTTACACTTAAAATTTAATAATCAATTCTCACTAATCGGTACCAACTGGATCTAGCCCACCCCTGCAATATGTCTGCTACCATCACTGACATATCTGCTTCCTATCTAGGAAGCCTCAGAAGATGTGCCAAAACCTCCCACAGCAGTGTGCCAATAGAGAATTTAGATGGGTCCAAATCCAAAGCAATTGTTCATTCCTTGAACATCAAATTTCAATTAAACTTTTTCCCCCAAGTTCAAGCCTTTCTTTCGACCTGTCTCATTCACAATTTTGCTGACTCTTGTTTTGACCCTGGACTATTGATTCTATATCAACCTTCAGGGCTGACTGTTTAGCCATTCCTGACAGTCTTGTTATGTATGTGGAATGTCTTTTCACCTTTGTTCCTTTCTGACACTCTATTATCTGGAATAGCATAAAGAACAATGGACTCTTTTTTTTCAGGTCTCAACCTTTATTTCCTCATCTCTGAGTTAAGGATAGAAACAGCTGGACTACCTGCCTCAGAGGGTTGCTGTGAGGATTAAATGAGATAGTACATGTAAGGTATTTTGTAACCATGAACACCTACCTAAATACAATTGGTTTTCATGAGTAATTCAGTACTGTGAGAGATCTGGGATATTATCAATGTTTGTACCCCTTCTAATAATGCAGATTGAAATCTATCCATGTCTTCTCATTTTGGGTGATTTTTGTACATCGTCTCCAATAATTGTCTATAGATACATTTTATAACTGTAGGAGACCTTCCTCCACAGAAATAGTTCTTAAGTTTTTTTGTGTAATGGATTATTTTGGTAGTCTAGTGAAACCTATGTATCCCTCTTCAGAATAAATGTTTTGAAGTGTTGTCTTTGTAAAGTTGTTTCAGTTGGATCCAGCTCTGTGGGGACCCCATTTTAGAATTTTCTTGGCAAAGGTAATGGAATAGTTTGCTATTTCCTTCTCCAGCTCATTTAATAGAAGAGGAAACTAAGGCAAACAGGGTTAAGTGGCTTACCTAGGATTACATAGTTAGTGTCTAAGGCCAGATTTGAATTTAGTAGTTCCTGATTCTAATCTATCCACCGTAACACCTAGTTGTTCCTAATGTTTTTAAATGACTAAAATTAAATACTTAAATAATAATAATTACTTATAAAATATTATAAATAATTCAATACTTTAATGCAAAGAAAGCCAACTTTATTGAAATATTATTTATATACACACCTGTATATAAACACATATGTGTGTATATAGACATGTATATTGTTCATAGACCCAAAGTTCAGCATTACAGACAAAGGAATACTCAGGTCATCAATTAGTTAATCCTTGCCATTGCTGCACACGTGCCTTACCTTGTTTTCCTGTCATCCATCTCTCTGGTAAGACATATTCTTTTTGTCATTCTCTTGCCCAGTTCTTGTTTGATAATAACCTACTTTTTAGTTTTAATTTTTAACTCTGTTTTTAATGGATATTCTCTTACCTCTGGCCCTTTACCAACTATTTTGCTGCTTTTGTGCTTTCTGTTGTGGTTGGTCCTGGATCCATGAACTCTGCAAGATCTTAGCTGGCATCATGAAAGACCTCTGGCTACCTACACCTTGGGTGCTGACTCTTATTGATCTTATGAGAGAGAAGGTATCATAGAAGCAGCATCTACCCCATTCAGGCCAGGCTAGTTTTTCCTTAAAAGATTTTGAGGCCATCCTTGATATTTAATTGGTTCAGAGGAGTAAGACTCAGACCAGTGATGTGGCTTTTTGGTCACCTAAGTGCAAAAGCCAAATTATGAGAGGTCAGAGACTGCTCCTGCAGACTTGACTCATGCTTCTGTTTGGTGCCAAGAGGGAAGCTTCACCCAAATGAATCAATACTGTATCCTTGCTGAATATTCTTTCCATGCTATTGTTTAAGGAAACTTCCTTTGAATTAATTAATTATTAGATGGTCAATGGGTATCTTGTTTTACTCTAATCCTGTACTTGAACTAGTAGACTGATGTGAATGAGGCCTCAATAGCACAAAAGAAGTGGTGCTTGAGCATAAGGACAACTTACAAATTATATAGCTTTAGGAATGAACATCTTACTTTCTGGGAGTGATAGAATCTTCATCCTGATTTTCATTGCTACTGATGAATGCTTGGCTTTTATTCATGTTCTCCTTTTCTTTATTAGACATTTTGACTCCAGCTCTGATAACTTGCCCTTTGAAACAAATTTCTTGGTGTGTCACAGAATCCAAAATATTTTTCCTCCCATATCTCAACTGGTAATGTCATCTGGGCTACTCTACCATCTCTGTCTGCTGCAGAGGAAAAGACAATATGGGATGGGAGAAAATGGGTTTGCCATTAGATTCTTGGGTTTGAATCCTAGCTTGGTGCTTACTATTTATGTGACCTTGGGCAAGCCATTTTTATCCTCTCTGGAACTCAGTTTCCTTTTGTCAAGAAAAACTTGTCAAGTCATGAAGAGTCAGACATGCCTGAAATGATTGAACAACAACAAAAACTAAATGGTACCTCGTCCTTTGTCTCTAGAATCCTATAATCCTGTGTTCAATTTCAAAAGAGTAGATTCATTTTGGGAACTGGGGAGTAGTAAGTAGAAAATACATCCTCAGAGTGATGGTAGGAGTTCCTTATCTTCTTTCTATTTAATTAAACTAATTAACATTTCATGCTAATCCATTTCATAGTAGCTTATTGAGAACCTGAATGAAAGGGAGATACATTTTATTTTTTAAGGACCAAACACTATACAGTATTTGCTTTCATTATTTTGTTCTTTTCATTTACATTATTTTTGTTATTGTGTTTATTGTTCTGATTGTTATTTTGTTTTATATTAATTTTTTATAAATTGTATTTTTTCCAGATTATGTGTCAATATATTAACTAACATTTATTTTCTGATATTTTGTAGTACATATTCTCTCTCTTCCTCTTCCCCCTCATTTTCAAGAAGGTAGGCAATATGATATAGCTTATATATATATATTATCATATAATCCATATTTTCATGCTCATCATGGTGTGAAAGAAGACACGTTTTGCTAACAGTAGAGAAAATTTCATGGAGGAAATAAAGGATGGCATATTTCAGTTTGCATTTGGACTCCATCTATCCCTTCTGTGGTGGTAGCTATCTTTTTTTTTTTTTTTTTTGTCTTTTGAGTCTCTTGGAATTGTTCGCTTTCTTGAAAATAATTGTCGCCATCCTACATTATTGCTGTTACTGAGTTCAGCATTTTTCTGGTTCCGCTCACTTCACTTTGTATCACTTTATATAAGTCTTCCAGGTTTTTTTGTGATTATCTTGATTGTCATGTCTTACGGCACAATAGTATCCCATTACAAACATATACCATAACTTGTTTAGTAATTCCCTAATTGATGGACATCCCTTTAATTTCCAGTTCTTTGCCACCACAAAAAGAGCTGCAATGAATATTTTTGTACAGGTAGGTTCTTTTCCCCTATCTTTAATCTCCTTAAGATACATTTAAATTTACGAGTATTCCCATTCTTCTCTGTCTTCTTGATTCCGTGAGGACAGGAACTGTACTCTTTCTATCTTTGTGTCTCTAGGAGTGAAACAGTTTCTTATGTTTATGAAGTAGTTATTTAAACATTTGTTGAAATGAAAATTGAATGGCTAATCATAATTTTTGAGTTGTTTTGTTTAGTCCTACCTGATTCTTTGTATAACCCCATTTCAGGTTTTCTTAGTAAAGAAACTGGAGTGGTTTGCATTTCTATCTCTAGTTAATTTTTACAGATGAGGAACTAAGGCAGACTTGCTCAGGGTCACATAGCTAATAAGTATCTGAGGCCAGATTTGAACTCAGGAAGACCAGTCTTCCTGTGCCATTTAGGTACCCCAAGTCTTTAAATAAGGTATAGCATATTGAATTTCTTTTCTTTCTTTTTTTTATTGACCCTTTATATTTTGTGATTCATTTTTATTCTCAAGGATGCTTCTTTCAACATAACTTAAACTACTTAAACAGTTGTGGACAGGGGAGGCACAGAATGCAACTGGGAAGCCAGAACTCCTGGGCATACAACATCTGACTGATTACAGGAAGGAATAATTAAGTTCGATTAAGAAGGATTATGTAAATTGAATCAGTCCAGTTTGTTGTAGCAGAAAGAACAATATACTCTGAGTCAAAAGACCTCATTTTAAGTTTAAGCTCTTCTATTTAATGTACCAAGCCTGTATCTCCACTTCCCTATCTGAAAAATGGGATTCAAATACTTGAACTACCTTCCTCAGAAGGCTGCTATGAGGATCAAATGAGATAATACATGCAAGATGCTTTGTAGATCTACTGAAATATTAATATAGAAATAATAACTGCTCAACACTTATATAAATGCACTCTTTGTAATCTTTGGATTCCTTATCCTAACTCCCACTATCACTGGCAAGATGGATTCTCAAAGCAAATCTACATTTCCCCTTACAAATATAAAGTATATTTCCAAGGGCCAGTAGGATGATTCTTTCAATGCAATGAGCTTGAGCCATCATTCTAGTATATTCTCCCTAATATCAATTACTAACAAGTAGTGTCTTCCTGACTATAAGCCTGGCATTGTACTACCTTGTTGCCTCCTGTTTTTCTCCTTTTTCATTTTGTTTCTTAGGGATGGTAGATTTACATTTAAAACACTCATTGCGGAGCCTTTGCCTCACCAAGTCTACTTCTGAAGTTAGTTTAGCAGATGAATAAGTTGGTCCCTCTTTTATGATATGACATCTTGTCTGTGGGATCAGCCCAGTGCTGGGCTGAGTCCAGGTTGCTCCTCAGTGCTGTGATGAGTGACTATAAACTGACATGGACTCAAACTCCAGGAATTGTGGTGGCTGTCCTCTTATCCTATGTGATTCTTGTTCATGTCTTCCCCTAACTCTCCACAGGCAAAGGACTTTACTCTAGATCCATGGATTTCTCTTGGATACCAATGGAGCAATCAATTCATCCATGGGTAATTATTTATACTTGACACACATGAGCTATCTACTTCATTTTCTGACCATACAGCTCTCTGATGACATTTTTTTAAACCCTTACCTTCTTAGAATTGATACTGTGTATTGATTCCAAGGCAGAAGAGTGGTAAGGACTAGGCAGTGGGGGTTAAGTGACTTGCCCAGGGTCACATAGCTAAAGTATCTCTGTGGGGAACAAAGGGTCAAATCCCCACCCCAACTCTCCCTACTCTACCTTGTAAATTCACAAAGACGACACAGGTGCAGAGAAGAGAGCAAAGTAACCTTGAAAAAGATATGGAAGGCAGAGAGAAATCTCCTCCCTGACTCCAGAGGCCAGGCTCTAGACAAAACAATTTTTGTTGACCATTTGCTTCCCTTAATGAGTCACCTTGGTAGAGAATAGATAAATATGCCCATTGCTTCTGACTGAGAGGCTGGAATAGCAGAAACCTGATAGTGAACATGGTGGAATAAAAGTAGATTGTGTGAGAGTCTCTCCTCCATTGGCGCTATCCTACCCCTCAGTCCCAATTCTGGGATCCCCAAGATCGTGACATATCTCAGTAACCAGGACCTACCATCTCCAGGCTTTGTTCTCCATTCACTGAGCTAACAAGCTGCCCCTGATGACATTCTTTTATTTATTTTATTTTACTTTTAAAACTCTTACCTTCCAGTTCCAATTTGAATCAATTCTGTATATTGATTTTAAGGCAGAAGAGGGCTAGGCAGTGGGGGTCAAGTGAGTTGCTCAGGGTCACACAGCTAGGAAGTGTCCGAGGCTAGATTTGAACCCAGGACTTCCCATCTCTGGGTCTGGCTCTTAATCCACTGAGCCACCCAGCTCCTCCCAGCCTGATGACATTCTTATTATGGCTTCTCTTGCACAGTTCTTGGTTGGTAAAATATGGCAGTCTACTCACGTTTTTCCATTGCCCTTTTGGTGAACCTCAGCTTTAATTTTTCAGACTTTGTGATCAATGACTCATAACAATACAGAATCACTGAAGGAATATTGTTTTTTAAAAGATGGCCTTTGTTTTATGGGGAAATTTGGAGTCATTAAAAGTATGACACTATTTCTCAAAGACTACTTTGCTTGTTCTCCTTTTCTATCCTTGGGGAGAATGACTCATTGTTCTTGCAATATCTGTGCAAGACATAAGTATGGATGGATTGGCCCATAGATACCAAAATTATTAGACAAATTTTATGTGGAATCAAAAACTCATGGAATATTACAATGGCATAAGTTGATAGGATGGACTTGGGAGGCTCGTCATGTTTAGGTGTGTTTATAAGTAGACCAATCTGGTTGGAATGGAGTGTTTGTATGGAGAAGGAATGGGATATTATGTTGGAATGGTGAGCTCACCACTAGGTTTCTGAAGGAGTTGAATGTCAGATTAAATAGGGAGGCCTTGAATTGAGTTGAATGAAAAAATGTTTGCTATCATGTCCACAAGGCATCACAGAATGAGATGAAATCATTTGATACAATTATTGGTAATGTTACTCCTAGAGAAATTAAAACAATTTGAAGGCTGATTCTCAGGTTTAATGTTGATTCTTCATGACATGAAGTTTCCTATTTCTGGGCATTAGATTCTCTGGGAAGCCACTGTTTTTCTGGATGCTCTATATGGAAAATCAATGAATTTTTCACTTATTCAGTACACATTTTCTGAAAACACATTAAAATATTTAAAATGTGACCTAAATGTTTTTAGGGAATGGTCATATTACAGCTGATTATACTTATATTATTTATGAATGTCATTTAATCTTCATGGAATTCTTATATTTAGAGTGTAGAAATGGGGAATGTGAATTCTAGCTTTAGCTTTCAGAAAAGTATTCTATTCAGAAAAACATCTGGGACTAATGAAGATTCTAGAAATATGACCCCACACACAAATTTTCATTTTCTCTTTAATGATTATTCCACTCCCCACCCCCTTACAGTTGCCCTTAACAACTGTATGTTGTTCAATAGCTGATGTAATAGGACAACTATTTAAGACCATATCCTCTATAAACTGCTTAAGCATGTTTCCACAGACATTAAGAAGGCTAGGATCTGGCAGTACAGAAAGGGACCAAACCAAAACAAAACAAAACAAAAAGGCCCCAAGCTATATCTTATTTAGTATTTTAATTTTCAATGTTCACCTACTTTTAAAATGTATAGAACTTCTGTAACCCAAATGAGATTTAAAATACTTTGCAAACTTGCAGCAAGGTTTGGTCAGTGATGGATAGGGCACAGTGGGTCAAATCAGAAAGACCAGCCAGCACAGAGAATTGTTAAATATTTGACCCTGGGAACCTCTCTGTACCTTAATTTACTTATATGTAAAATGAAGGCATTGGACTTTATGTGTTCTATAAACCTTTCTCAAAATCCTTTGAAATATGTATGATCAGTTAATCAGAGGTGGGAAGATACATCTTATCCACAAGCCAATCCTGGGATTGCTTCTAGCACAACTATACCTCACTCTTGACACATTTTTCTCCTAATTCACCTCATTCCACAACTGGCCCCTCATAAGTGTTCCCCAACTCTGTCTTTCTCCTCATCACTTTGTGCCTATCTTAGCTCCTTGGCCAGTGAGTGAGACCTCTCATTCACCTCTTCTCACACCTCTTTTTGTTTTCTATTTGAAAATAGTGAGCAGCACAGAATGAACAGGCATGGATGGTTGTCACCTACATTACCCATCTTACGTTACCTTATCACTCAGTGCAAACCCAATTCTTCCATCTAGCAACTTTCCCATTTTCACTGAGGGTACCACTATCCTTCTAGCCTCCCAGCTTCCCCTCATTATTCTTGTCTTCTTCCGCAAATGAGATGGCTCTCTTCATTGGAGCATAGATAAGACCTGAAAGGGACCCTAGAGGTCATCTAGTCTAACTCTGTCTCTTTACAGACCAGGAAACTTAGATTCAATGAAGTTAAATGGATTGCCCAGTTTGACACAGTTTTGAATTCATGACTTGGATCTAGTATTCTTTACAATACAACAAGATTAATAGTGGCATTTGAAGGCTTTTTCTCAATCTTCATTCTTCTTGACCTCTACGCTGCCTTTAGAAATGTTGACTACATTTTCCTCCTAGATACTTACTCTCATATATCTGGGTTGCTAAAAATGTTTATAAGGATGTTATCTAAAAAATCTCACATATGTACCCTTCAAAAACTTAGAAACAAATTTTGGTAACTTATTTTCAAATACTACTTATCTGCCCCTCCTAGGTGAATTTCAATAAAATTTTTGTGCATGTCATGGATGGGATTTAAAAATGAGTATCATGGGGGGCAGCTGGGTAGCTCAGTGGATTGAGAGCCAGGCCTAGAGATGGGAGGTCCTAGGTTCAAATCTGGCCTCAGACACTTCCCAACTGTGACCCTGGGCAAATCACTTGACCCCCAATTGCCTAGCCCTTACCACTCTTCTGCCTTGGAGCCAATACACAGTATTGGGAAGGTAAGGGTTTAAAAAAATGAGTATCATGATCTAGTAAGTACAACCAATGATGGTGCACTTCTTTCATTGAGATGTATATATCTTTGTAAGGAATCTCTTGCACTTATGGAAGTCATGAAAATCATGTATAAAAATAAGGTGATTTAGACACAAACATTATAATACCAAGTGGTAAAACAAAATTTTTATAAAATAATGAAATGTGCAACTTTGAAAGATTTAGGGTCTTTAATCAACACAACGACCAAGTAATTTCCAGAGGATTAGAGATGAAATATATGATCCACTTCCAGATAGAGAGATGATGAACTTGGAGTACAATGGAAGTCTATATTTATTGCATATGGGAATGGTGATGAAATTATTAGACCTATACTTTAGGGAAAACCCTGATGGTTAGACATTTGACAAATAAGAGGCTACTGTAATACCCAAGTAAGAACTCTTAAGAGCCTGAGCTAATCTAGTGGCTATAAATGTCTCTTATAGAAAGCCGTGCAGGTAGAAAGAGCAAACCTTGGCAACTGATTGGATATATAGGGTGAATGAGAGCATCAAAGCAAAATGGGAGCATCAAAGAATGGAAGATGGCAACCAAGTTTGCAAACCTAAGTGACTAGAAGGGTGCCGTTACTCTTTTTTTTTTTTTTAACCCTTAACTTCTGTGCATTGGTTCCTTGGTGGAAGAGTGGTAAGGGTGGGCAATGGGGGTCAAGTGACTTGCCCAGGGTCACACAGCTTGGAAGAGTCTGAGGCTGGATCTGAACCTAGGACCTCCCGTCTCTAGGCATGGGTGCTGCTACTCTTGATAGTAACAGAGGAGTTCAAAAAGGGGCGGGTTTTCAGAAAGTGCTAATGAGTTCTCTTTGAGACACACTGTGTCTGAGATGTAATATGGAATATTAAGTTCAAAATGTTCAAGAGAGTTCATGATACAAGTTTAGAGCTTGGAAGAAAGAATGGGACAGAATTCGTAGATCTAGCGGCATTCTTCATAGAGACATAATTGGGTCTAATAAGTTCATCAAGTCAGAGAATATATAGAGAGAAGAGTGTCTAGGACAGAGCTTTGGGCAGTGGGTTTTCCACTGACAGTGAGTCAGAAAAGAGTGAGAAGGAACAGTCAGAATGGGAGGAGAAAAAACAGGAGAAAGCTGTTTTCCAGGAGAGGTTGGTTAACATTGTCAAAGGCCGCAGAGAGATAAAAAAGCATTAAGATGAAGAAGAAGCATTAGATTTGGAAGTTAGTTCTTTGATAACTCAGAGAGAGGTGCTTCAATTGAGTGAAAAGGTCAGAAGCTAGATTTCAGGGGTTTAAGAAGAGAATGAGAGAAGAGGAAGTTGAGATGGCAAGCGTAGATAGCTTTTTTCCAAGGATTTTGGCTGAGGAAAGACACCAGATGATAACAGGGATGGCAAGATCAAGTAAGGAATTTCTCAAGAATGTCAAAGACTTGGGAGTGTTTTAAGGACACAGGTAAAAACAAGTATATCTAGAGAGAATGAAAATTAGAAAGGGGGAAAGGGATGATAATGGGGGTAATTATTTGAATCATATAGAAAGAGATGGATGAGTTCTAACAAGTGTATAAGTATTAGAATTTGTCTGGTCAAGAAAGACCAACTCTTCATCAGAGTAAGGGAGGAAAGAGTGGTCAGTGAGGTCAAGGGGCTGTGAGAAGGTAAGGAGGAAAGAAGATGATATAGGTCTTAAACTAGATTTTTTTTCCAGTAAAATATGAAACTAGAACTTCAGGTGGGATATTGGGCAGAGGTGGTCTAGAAAGGACTAGGAGTCAAAGATGATTCTTATGTTTCAAGCCAGGTCCCTCTTTATACAAAATGTATACTCTGTAACATGCCCTTCCAAATTCTGTTCTCTGCTCAGTAATCTAAAATTAGATTTATTTGCAATTAAAAAAAACAAAAATACTTTTCCCCCAAAGCCCTTTCATCTATATTTCATATTATCTCTAAGCTGTTGACCAATACCCTGTACATCATACTGGATATCACATTTCTACAATAATAGCCTTCACAAGGAATGACAAGCTGTGGGAATTTTAGCCTGCTGGACAGGTTGGTGTGGAAAATGCTCTCAGTCAGAAAATCTGCATTCAAATACCCATTCGGCCACTTAAGTGACTTCAGAAAAATCATCTAACTTCTCTTGAGCTTCAGTTTCCTGTAAAATGAGAAAGATTAGATGATCTCTGAAGTCCTTTTCGATTTTTAATATATGAGCCTTTCATGCCTTAAGCATCACTATCATCACTCCATGTCAGCAGGCACAGGATTTATCTACATATTGGACTAACTTTTCTAAACATCACCGCCTAGAGCTGGGGGTGGGAAGGTGCAGCTAAGTGCCACAGTGGATAGAGTGCCAGGTCTGGAGTTAGGAAAATTTATCTTCTTGAGTTTGAATCTGGCCTCAGACACTTATTAGCTGTGTGACCCTGTGCAAGTCACTTACCCTTCAGTTCTTTATCTGTAAAATGAGTCAGAGAAAGAAATGGCAAACCACTCCAATATCTTTGCCAAGAAAACCCCAAATGGGGTCATGAAGGGTCAGACATGACTGAAAAAGACTGAACTACTTAGAGTGAGTATGGAATTGGCATCAATTGTTGATGAAATGTATTTTCTTATATGGTGGATGATAACTCCAAAAACTTATCATTTTGGAGTGAGGATTCTACCTTGTCTAGAAAATTGTTTCGATCTTCATGTTTAGTTGTTTCTGTTTAATGAAGATGTGTCTAATGGGTTACCTTACACTAACCTAGGTCATCTTTTGTATTTTTTCATTATGAAGCTTTCAAGGAAGTGTGGATAAGCTCATTCAAATATAAATGAAACAGATATTGTTTAGAATTAAAATGGAAACAAGTTGAGTTATGAATCTATCTGTACACAAAAGAAAGAAAAAGAAAAAAGGATATCTTTTACTTAAGTGCTTCTCTAGTCATTCATCTCTGAAAGCAGAAACCTGGGAATTTGAGGTACTCTTCTTTTTGCTTTTGATGTGTTCCACTTGCATAACAAAAATCCTAAGAGACCTCTTTTGGTGGAGGTAACTGAGATTCTGAAAATACTAACAGGAGGCAGGCTGAAGGTATTGCTTCTCAAGCTTGGAGATAGGCAAATTCCCACCTGCACACAATTTTTGTGATCAGGGAACCCAAAGTTATGCTAATGAAGTCAATGACTATGATTCTTCTTTTACTAGGAAACCACCAGCCAGTTTCTGTACTTTGTTTGACCTGAAATGAATGCAGTAATGAGAAGTCCATTACCGACAGAGAGTAACCTTTAGAACCATCGCTCCCAATTTGTTTCGATGTAGAATACCCTGGTTCTACTTCAACTTAAGAGGAACCCAGCTCTCAGACATATACACTAGCAAAGATCTCAAGGAGGGCACCAGATCAAATAATGATAAAAAAATCTAAATAGAAACAAGAGAAAGCTTCTTTATCTAGCTATGGACAGACCCAGAAAAGATACTCTGAAGCCTGCAGACCCTGGGAGAGGGTCGTCCCTTCCAGGAAAATCAGCCCAAGTTGAGTAAAAGGGACTCTGAAACTTAACATTGCTTTGATTCTGGATGTGCTAAGTGACTGGGAGCCCACAGTGCTTGAGCTAGGGGACCCAAAGTCTGCAGCTATGAGTAGGAATGCTATAGGGGGTGGGGATCAGAAACTTGTAGCATTCTGACTAGGGAAGGTCTAGGGCTTGGAAGTTCTCAGGGTACAAACATACCAGGGATACTGGAAGCCAAGGGGCAAGAGTCCTAGTGATGGGAGGCAGGACCAAATAGGGCCTGATCATCATAGCTTTCAGGGAGATTTCCAAAAACATATTGAAGTTCTGTATGAGAGTTGTATGAAGACTGTATGTGAGACTGTCATGGAGGGCTTGAGGTGAACCCCTTGGGTTTGGGAAGGGTACCCTTTGTAAGAATGCAAGACTCCAAAATTTAGCTTAAAAATAAAAAGAGAAATTTATTAATTTAGAAGGGAGTGTTGAATCTGCCCAGGAGGACAGCATAGATGGAAAGGTGCCTCCTGAGGACATCAAATCTGAGGTCTTTATACCCTTTACAACAGTGGAGATGTGACTCTTAGAATGGTATGCACTGAGGCATAGGAGGGGGTGGGAAGGTTTGCCTGAAGATATAGGGGGTGACCCTCATAGTTTAGGGGACAGATGGATGTCTAAGATACAACCTCATGGTATCAAGGCATAGCCTGAAGGTGTATCTCTCTGTCCATCTCAAATCTAAAGGGCAAAGCAAGGAGAATATTCCTCTCAGGATCTTATCGGGAGTCCCAAGAATATAAGGGAACAAAGGAATGTCCTGTTTACAGTTTGGCCTAAAATGTTTCTATAATTTGGGGTACAATACCCGTGCCAAGACCACCTAAGTCACCACCCTTTAGTTGAGAGAGACACAAAATCCATTACTAGGCATTTTCTTCCGTACCAATCACTCCTGTGGAACTAACTATATGTCAAAGGTTCTTCTCTTTCTTCTTCATCTAATATCTAAATAGCAACTAGGATAGCAAATTAGGGATATTTTTTGGTCCTTTCCTGTCCCCTTATGGTCCAATATTTTGCCAAAAGTTCAGAGACTAGACCTCTAAAATATGCTACCTTAGAGGTTCCTTAGTCTAAAAGTCAATCCAAGCATCAAGGGCAACATAGAACAGAGGAGACAGCTGATTTTGGAACCAGAAGATTGGTTCAAATTTTGCTTCTGCTATTTACTGTAGAACTTTGGGAAAGTCACTTAATCCCTCTACACTTCAGCTTCCTTATCTAAAAAAAAGTTGGGTCAGACAACTCTTAAAATCCCTTCCAGAGTCATTTTATTTTTTTCATCTTTAGTAAGATCTTTTTTTAAAAAAATTTTTTTTCTCTTGTCCTCAATTACATGAAAAAACCCCAACAATTTTTAACTGTGGTTTTTCTTAAGTTTTAGCTAAATTCTCATTCTCTTCCCTTATTCTCCTCCCTTGTTCCTGAGACAAGAAGAAATCTGATATAGATCTTGCATGTGTAATGGTATAAAATATTTTCTATATTAGTCATTTTGTGAAAGAGAACTTGAAATAAAAGTAAAGAAATAAAGTGAAATATATGTTTCTGTCTGCATTCAGACTTTATCAGTTCTTTCTCTGGAGGCAGATGGTGTTTTTCATCATGAGTCCTTGAGGATTATCCTGGATCACTATTGCTAAGATTAGCTAAGTCATTCATAAATGTTCATCATATAATATTGCTGTTACTGTGTATTATGTTCTCCTGGTTCTGCTCACTTTACTTTGCATCGTCAGTTCATGTAGGCCTTTTCAGGTTTTTCTTATATCATACTTCTCATCATTTCTTTATAGCACAATAGTATTTCATTAAATCATACACAACTTGTTCAGTCATTCCCTAACTGATAGATATCCCCTCAATTTCCAATTTTGGTACTACAAAAAGAGCTCCTATAAATAGTTCAATACATACTTTTCAAATCAAGATAAATCAGTTAGGAACTTAATGTGAGAACATTCAAAGTTTATTCATCCACTAATTAAATGTTCTAGAAAGCTGTTTCAGAAAGATGGGGGTAGAGGTAGAAGTGGAAGTTATCAAAAAGACAACTAATTCTTTCAAAAATTTAATTTAATTTTTGTTATCATATAAAATACACTTTCATATTGGTTGCTGATGTAAGAGCACACTCATATAAAACCAAAACCCCCAAGTAAAACTGTAAATACACTGATGTGAAAGATAGTATGCTTTGATCATCCATCCAACTCAACAGTTCTTTCTCTGGAGGTGAACAACATTCCCTGTTATAAGATAGGGATTGTCCCAGATCATTGCATTACTGGGAGTAGCCAAGTTTTCATAGTAAGACAATTAATCTTAAAGTTTTTCATGTACAAAGGAATAGCCTAGAGCAGTGATTCCCAAAGTGGGCGCTGCAGCGATCCAGGGAGGCAGTGATAGCCACAGGTGCATTTATCTTTCCTATTANTGTTCTAGAAAGCTGTTTCAGAAAGATGGGGGTAGAGGTAGAAGTGGAAGTTATCAAAAAGACAACTAATTCTTTCAAAAATTTAATTTAATTTTTGTTATCATATAAAATACACTTTCATATTGGTTGCTGATGTAAGAGCACACTCATATAAAACCAAAACCCCCAAGTAAAACTGTAAATACACTGATGTGAAAGATAGTATGCTTTGATCATCCATCCAACTCAACAGTTCTTTCTCTGGAGGTGAACAACATTCCCTGTTATAAGATAGGGATTGTCCCAGATCATTGCATTACTGGGAGTAGCCAAGTTTTCATAGTAAGACAATTAATCTTAAAGTTTTTCATGTACAAAGGAATAGCCTAGAGCAGTGATTCCCAAAGTGGGCGCTGCAGCGATCCAGGGAGGCAGTGATAGCCACAGGTGCATTTATCTTTCCTATTAATTGCTATTAAACTTAAAAAAATTAAAAAAAAATCCCTTCCAGCTCTAAATCTATGATCTTTAATCTACCAGAGTCTTTCAATAGTTCAGACATGGTTGCAGACATTTACATGGCCCTTAATTCATTCTTGTTAGAGAATGAAGAGATCTTCCTATAGAACCTCACATCACCTCCACCTACATGCTCTAGCTCTCTTTGCACCATGTGCCTATTACTTCCTTCTCTCCTTTCGTGCCTTCTACCATTTCCAGCAAAGAGAAATTCATGTGCTTATGTTTCCTTTGTCAACATTTTGCATACATTTATCAATGTGTGTGTATGTGTGTGTGTGTGAGATTTTCTCTGAATGATTTTAAGTTCATTATGTTCAGTGGGTGATGTCATTTTTGTTTTTGAATCTTTAGTGTTGAGCATAAAGCCTTATATATAGTAACTCTTAATAAATGTTTGTTGAATGAATAAACAAAGGAAAGGATATACCTACAGGATAGGAAGTGGAAGCAAAATAATCACTTTTATCAATGGAAAAAAAGACTAAATTGATGAAACTTGTGTGGATAGAATTTGCTTCCCAGGACTCTTCTTAGCCAGTATCCTATTTGCATGTTCATGCTTCACGGAAAGGTAGGGAAGATAAAGTTTGGTGTGACCCCGCCTCTCATTCTGTTTCCTGGAACACAGCTGAGGAGCTGGGCTGAGAGCCAGGCAGTGGTTAGTTAGGTTATATTAGGCTTTATACTTCTATCTTTTAAAAAACTTTTTTACTTCAAGTGATTATTAATGAACTTTATATAAAAATAATATTAGAGTTATTGATATTAATATAAATCTTACAACCCTAGGGATCCAACTCAAAAATTCATGGAAAATAATAACTTGAGTTATAAAAAATAAAATAATAACTTGAATTATAAAAGCAGTATAGCAAATAAACCCAGAAAAACAATCAGCCCTTCTGTGTTTTACCAAAAACCAGCAGGAAGAGATAGAAAAGGAAATTCTTTCAAATGAATAGATGTCATTTTCTATAGCTGTAGTGTATGGTTAACCAAAACAATAGACAAAGACCTCTGATCCCAGTAGAATAATCATACTCCCTATCTCAAGATTTAACATAGACTAGGGCAACACATTTTTTTTCAGCACTCTTAAGACACTATGAAATAGTCCAGTGTCATGGGTTTTTACCATGGAATTTTTAGTCCTGAGCTACAGAAGTCAAGACCCCTGACTTTGAGTTCCACCCTGCCACTAACAGCTCAGTGTCCTTTGATTTGAATCTCTCAGCATCTAGTCTTCTATATCAGGTTACTGGTAGAGACCTTCTCCAGTGCTTATTTACTTTAGCCCCTTGAGAAGGAATAAGTGAATGAATGAACAATTTATTAAGCACTTCTGATATAAAAAACATTATGCTAAGTACTGAAGAAACAAATGGAAAAGTAAGACAGGCCCTATTCTCAAGGAGCTCCCATTCAAGGGGGGAAGCAACACACAGGACAAGTTTCAGCTAAAAGTCAGAAGGAGAGGTCTCTTGGTCATAGTACGCAGTAGCAAAACAAATACAAATGTTCTCTTTAATGTCCTTTCTACTTATAAAATTATATCAGTTTCTGATATTGACCCATTTGATAGTGCCAAAGAGAGAGCTGTGCGATTGGGACTCACAGTTGAACCTTCATCCTGTTCTAAGGGAGGGAGGATAGGGGAAAGAGAATCTAAAAGAGTAGGGATGGGTAGTGGAGAGCACCTGGCAATAAATGCATCAGATGGGTATGTCAGATGGGGTGCCTGTGTCAAAAAAGGTAACTGTCTCAGAAGGAGGAGGACGAGAGAGGGGTTTAAATTGACTGAGGGTGTGAGACTCCTGGACTCTTGCCACTCTGCAGCTGCTGCCCCTACTCTGACTGTTGCTGATGCCATAGTCACTGGCACTACCACCATGAGTGAATTGGCAGAAGATCAAAAGCTGAAACATTAAGACAAAGACTATAGATGAATTATACAGAAGCCCCACAGAACATATACAGAATTGCTAGAGTTATTCATGCTTTTTGAAAATAAATCTGGTAAACCCATATCTCATTCTCTCTCCGGAGAGAAATAAGCTTGGTTCCTGATACCTGTTTCATAAATGTTTGTTTTGCTCTCTCTGTTGCTGTTTCTCCAAATTAAAGTGGCTGACCATTGAATTGTTGATATGGATGTGTGTCTTTGGGCAGTGGTGGCTGAGGGAGAGGCATAAAATAGCAATGCACTCAAAGGGGAGACAGACATTTTTATAACTCCTGGGACTGGCGGCTATACAAAGGAGAGGCTTTATTCAAATTCACTTTTTTATAGCTTCCTCAAAATAGAGAAAGAAAATGGGAATCTCCAACAATCCTAGATAAAATGCATATAGCAGTATGGGGGCAGGAAGGGAGAGGAGGAAAAAAATGGGCTAGAACTTAGTCTTTCTGAGGTGGGCCCTTCAGGTAATTCCCCCTTTTCCATTGTTTTTAACCATTTTGATGTTGTAGAATGCTGGACCTGGAGTTAGAAAGTTAGAAAAATTCTTCCTGAATTCAAATCAGGCCTCAGACACTTAATGGCTGTGTGGCCCTGGACAAGTCACACAATTCTGCCTCAGTTCCCTCACCTGTAAAATAAACTGAAAAAGAAAATGGAAAACCACTTTAGTATCTTTCCCCAAAAAACCCCAAATGGTGTCTTGAGGGGGGTGGCAGAACTGCGGAGTAAGCAGAGCATGTGTTCTTAACCTGAGATTCATGAACTTGGTTTTAAAAAAAATTGAAAATCAGATTAAAATACAATTGATTTCCTGGATAATCTTATGTATTTCTAAATTTTTATTTTTTAATGAATAGAACTTATTTTTCTTTCCCTCCTACCGCTCACCTCATTGAACAAATGTAAAATCATTATTCTGAGAAGAATTCCCACTGGACTGCCAAAGGCACAAAAAAGGTTTAGCATCCTTAGACTATAGAAAAGTCATATGCAAGGGGAGGCCAGAGGGAAAAGGTAGGGGAAAATGGTGCCCTCCATACAAGAATGAGACTAAAAAGAGTGGGTAAGCAGTCTCTTGCTCACCACCAGAATGCCCCCACCACATTCACAACTGCCAGGCATCTGCAAAATGAGTGGGATGGATTCAATGATTTGTAAAGTTCCCGTCTAACTAAACATTCTGTGGTTCTTGAAGCCATGCATTTTGAAAACATAAAATCAAATTGAACAACTGAAATTATAGAGACAAATCTACCATCTACCCAAGTCAATGACTTCTTTTTCCTGCTATGATTAGTTTGTGGCTTTTCTCTAGAGAAATTTTATCTGATTTTAAATTAGAGATAAGTGACATGTATTCAAAGGATTATTGTATTGATGTAGAAAGTTGAGGCTAGATGCCTATTGGCAAAGGAGGGCTTATGACCATATTTATTTAAATATGTTTACATAGTTGCTATTACCCTAGAAGCTGGAAAAATTCCATTTAGAAAAAAAGATGTCAAAAATGATAACAAGCGGTCACATGATACTTTGGAGAGACCTCCCAGATGTTGAAATTCATAGTGTTCCCAACAGGAAAGAATACTGGATTTGAGGTCAGGAAACCTGGCTTAGAATAATAGAATCATTCAATCAACAGCATTTACTAAGTGCCTTCTATAGGAAAAATGATGCTTTCAAATTGTGGTCCTGGAGAAGACTTTTGAGAATCCTTTAGAATGCAAGGACATCAAATCCAGACTTCTCATTGGACAATCAAATAGTAAAGCTGAAGCTTAAATATTTTGGCCACATAATAAGAAGACAGGACTCATCTGGAAAAGACTCTGGCATTAGGAAAAATAAAAGGAAAAGGAGATGAGATATTTAGGTAATGTCACAGAAACAGCCTAACAAACTTGGGCAGACCAGAGAAAGTAGATGATAGAAAGGTCATGGTCCATGGGGTCATGAAGAACCAGACATGGCTAAATGACTGAACAACAACAACAAATTGTCTAGGCACTAGATAGAAGATCAAAGATTTAGAGTTGAAAGGGACTTTGGGAATTATCTGGTTCAAACACCTTATTTTATAGATGAGGGCGCTGAAGCTCAGAGAGGACAGATGACCTAGTCAAGGTCATAAAGTAATTAATGATAGAGACAAGATTCTAACCAAGATCTGACTCCAGAATCAATACTCTTCACCTGGAGCAGCAAAGTGGCTAAGTAGATATAGCTCCAGGCCTGGAGACTAGAGGACCTGAGTTCAAATGTGACTCAGGCACTTTCTAGCTGTGTGATCTGGGGCAAGTCACTTAACTCCAGGTGCTATCCCTTTTATCTTCTGCCTTGGGACTAATACTTAGCATTCTTAGACAGATGGCAATTTAAACAAAAAATACTCTTTATACTACAATTGTGGCCTCTATGAAGATGCTCAGGGAACTGACTAGAGAAAGTTATTCCTCAGGGGAGAGGCTGGCAAAGAGTGGCACTGCCCACACAGAAAGAAAGAGTAACCAGCCACCTTCATATGACCCCCTCCCCTGAAGTGTGGCTTGATTTTTCTTTCAAAGCAAATGAAGAAAAGAAACAATGGGAAAGGGAAGTGTCCAAGTTTCCACTTTCAGTATCAGCTTGGTCTACCCTAGTTCCACCAAAACTACTAAGCCCATTTTACCTGAAGGAATATAGCTTAATATTTTTCTCGGTTCTCTGGGAGGAAATAAGGGAAAATGTAGAATAAAGAATTTTCTTTTGTTCAATACCAGATAATGCTTGCCAACAATGAAAGAATGTCTATTTCTTTCTCCCTTTGGGTATTTCTCCACTTATTTGTCTTTCTCAGCTGCATTTGAGTAATAAAGTTCATAGATCAGCAATGAAATAGTTCACCCTTTTATGTCAGATAAACCTACTTTTAAAACAATGATGCACAGGAATTCAGAGACTGGGAAGCAAACTCATCTCTTTACCAAGAATGAGAAAGGAATTGTGGACAGGGCTGATGACCAGGCCAGTTTTTTAGGTCATGTCGACGACTGGAACAATTAGTTATTTACAGTCTATCAAATTTTCCGATTATCAAAATTTCCAAATTATCCAATATGCTGAGTTTTTCCCCAAATCATGATTATCAATAGCATTTATATAGCACCTATGATGTGCCAGGCATTTGCTGGCTTTACAAATGCTTTACAAATAATGCCTTTGCAAATATTGTCTCACAACAACCCTGGGATATAGGTACTATTATTGTCATCCAGATTTAACAGATGAGGAAACCATGGCAGACAGAGATTAAATGATTTGCCCAAGGTCACATAAGTGTCTGAGGCTAGGTCTGAATGAATACAGGTCTTCCTTTCTCCAGGTCCCATCCTCTATCTACTGTGCCATCTAACTGCCTCAAAGAGCAATTTACATTAACCATAGCCAGGGAAATCAATTTACAAAAGATGCAGCCTAGAGTCAATCCCCAGGGGATTGAGTAGAGAAATATTGGAGAATTTCCTACATAACAGAAAATGTATCTGGTGTTGCTCTCCTCTTCCTTCTTCCCCTGTTTTTTTTTTCTGTCTTCTTCCTCCTCTTGCTTCATCTGTTTCTCTTTCTTGAAATAAACTTATACCTAATAGATGTTCACAGTTCATTATAGAATCTTCTTTTTCCAACCTTGTAATTTGGAGATGTTTATGTTTACTGATGTTTTTAAGTCCATGATAAAAATGAATTTATTTCATATGTTTAAAAATGTAGTTAATGTCATGTGAAGGAAATCTGGGAATCTGTTTTGGGTTTAAACATTTTTGTATGTAACAAACAAACTGGATAATTTCCAATAACCATGGCTCTTGAAATCCTTTCCAAGTCTGGTGTTCTGGGTGGATAAATTGGCTATTATATATAATTTAGAGACTTTTCTATCTTTCAACACCTCTGTTACCTGTGACATACTACAAGTGCCTAGATTTTTAAAGTGATACACATTTAATCTCTTGGGCACATTAACAGCTGTTCTTTGGAGATCCCTATGCTAATAGTAGAAGTTTGTGGATTTCCTACTAGGAAGAAATGCTGAATGTCGTGTCCTGAAAGGTTGCCAGAGTATCGATGTCCTATTTTCAACTTTTTCTCTTTCTGTGGATCAGTGCAACCTCACAACAAGAGGGGAGATATTTATCAAATTATCCAATTAGCTGAGTTTTTCCCCATTGACAAAAATCCTACTTCTTGAATTTTCTGTATTTCAATTAGTGATAATTATGTGACCCTTGAATAATTGATTAAATTCTATGACAAAGCAATTAAACATGCTTTGATACTATATATAATTAATTTTTCTATTGGCATAGATTAAAAAAATCAAAGCATAAACATCATTATGAACACCATAACCAACATATAGTGTACAATAAAACATTTAACAAATATCTTGGAGTGTACAGTTTTACTAGATCTCAAACTCCAGAAGATCCCAGATTAATTTGAACCCAGAAGGACTGGCAAGATATGATTTAAGTTTGATTTTTTCTTTACTGATGTTCTCCTTTGCATTTCTCAATTTACCAGTTTAAGAAGCAGAAAATGCAGTATTCTGGAATAACTGGATATGTCATAGAAGACAAATCTGCTAGGAAGTGGACTTCAAGGAAATTGCTACTCCTTGCATCCTCTCAGCTGTGTGGCCACTGGTGGGGTCTTCATCTCACTGTCCTAGCCCATTGTGAGGTAGGGTGAGATGCAGTAGCAGCAGTGTGTTGGAGTCCTGATTGTTGAGTTTTCAGTGTGAGTGATTATACCTCAGAAATTGGAAAAATACTATAAATCAAGGCTTGATAGATAATTTTATTGGATGCTACAAATGCAGATCAAACTTAAAAGTAGGTAATGTGTCTATTGGCTCCTTCTCTACATGGTAGAGCAGGTTGTTAAACATATACCAGCACATTGCTGCTTCACCAGCCCCAACAGAGAAGACTGCTACCATGAATGCTGGGGATAAGGTCTCTTTTTCTATGATCTTGAGCTTGATATGCCACTGTAAGACCTTACCTATCCTTCTATTGGGAAGAAGAGAATATAAAGGGATGAATTATTTCATACAGATTTCCTTTTACCACAGGCATCCCATCTCTTCCACATGGGAACTTTCCCAATTGAGGTTTCCACATATCAGAGGATGGCATGAGAAATTAAATGGAAATTTTTGGGGAGTTTCGCAGAAGCCACAGATGACACACAAAGGACAGCAGATGACACAAAGTTTAGAAACTCAGAAATGCATAAAATGTGTACTATTGTATAATGTCAACATATTTTATTTTTAATACCATAAATGTACATAATTTCTTTTACTGTAAACATCCCATAAAAGAAAAAGAAAAAATCCACTCTTTTGTGACATGAAGGAAGGACCAAAAAAATTTACAGAGATTTTCCAGAACACAGGGCTCCATATCTCTAACCCCTACCATGAGGAAGATATACCTGTATTTTCTTCATTCTATCCTTTCACTTTTTTATCTGTTCCCTATATATGATTACTTTATCTCTTCAGTTCCATTTATATAAATATGTAGTTATGTGCATATAATGATAAAAATGAGGATTGTTAAAAACTTTTTTCATATTTTCTGCTAGATTTATTCTTTTAACAATAGATCAACAGGATATTCTTTAGCCAGGTCAACTTACTTGAGCCCACACTGCAAATAGCACCAATGTTCTTTTTTAAATAGTTATTTTATTTTCCCCCATTACATGTAAATATAATTTTCAAAAGTCATTTAAAAATAGTTTTAAGTTCCAAATTCTCTGCCTTCTTCTGACTCTTCTTCTCTCCCTTCCTTAGAGCCCTCCCCACTCCCAGAGATATTAAGCAATCTGATAGAGATTTAAATGTGGAATCATGCATATGACCTTTTTCTATATTAGTTATTTTGTGGAAGAGATCTCAAATTAAAAAAAAAGAAGAAAGAAAAGGAAATATTATGTTTCAGTCTTCATTCAGACTCCATTAATTCTTTCTTGAAGGGCAGATGGCATTTTTCATCATAAATCTTTGGGATTATCTTGATCACTGCATTGCTGAGAATAACTAGGTCATTCACAGCTGTTCATCAAGAAATATTGCTGTCACTGTGTACAATGTTCTTCTGGTTCTGTTCACTTCACTTTGCATCAGTTCATATAAATCTTTTCCAGATTTTTCTGAAATCAAAAGATGAGGATTATAAAAGACTTAGAAAGTGCTTAAAAGTGTGGGAAATTCTTAATATACCTTTTCCCACTTAATATTCTCAACAATCCTGTAAGAGGTGCTCTCATTAAGTAAAAGGTGCTACATTTTAACACAGAATTTCAGAATGGAAATGAACTTTGGGATACCTCTAACCCAGGGGTCAGCAACCTTTTTGGCTGTGAGAGCCATAAACGCCACATTTTTAAAAAATGTAATTTCATGAGAGTCATACAGTGCTCACAGTGCGCGCTCCTGTAATAGTGTGCGCTACTGTAACAGCGCCTGAAAAAAAATTGTCTTTATGGCTCCTGCAGAAAGAGCCATATGTTGCCGACCCTTGCTCTAACCCAATTGTGTCTGATCAAGAATGTCTTCAACAATGAGCTGTATAAGTGGTCAAAAGCATTCCCTTGAATGTCTCTAAGGAAAGGAAACTCAAACTTCAGGCTCATTTCTTCATCTAGCTGATGGAAAGAAGTCAGATCCTTTGAAAATCCTGTATCAGTTATCATAAAAAGTGTCCCCTTGGTTCTGATTTGATCTTGGCCTCTATCCAAAACAAACAAACAAACAAACAAACAAACAAACAAACAAACAAACAAACAAACAAACAAACAAACATACAATGTTCTGGTTCGGTCTAACAGATAACCTTTCTCCTTATATGATAAATCTTTACTGAATCTTAATAACCATTTATAAATGGAAGTACTAAATAAGAGTAGTTTTCAGATAACTATGATTAACTGTAAGGCATAGCATTCCTTGAGGAAATAATCTGTCAGATTAAGTTTTTGAAAATGGACAGTTGAGCTATTTTTCTTTTTACTCAAACTTTCCTAGAACACTTTGTCCAGGTTTTCCCTTTCCCCCCATTATTTCCTATCTTCTATCATACATCTGTTTACATATTCGTAGGCATATACACCACTCAGTTCCAGGATCTGCACACTCTTGGTGGACAGGAATTGTTATTTTTAAATTTGTAACTTCAGCACCTGCTTAATAAATGTTTATTCAAAGGAGTTGAATATACATATCTGAGGCTAGAACAGCAGAGGGAAAGTTCAAATACACAGCAGTGACTTAAATCCGAATAAAGTTCATGGGCTGTTCTAAAGTCTTCCAATTACAAAACAAACAAATAGGTATTTTCTCTATGATTTCTAATTCCACTATGTCTCATGTTCAATCAATATTTTTCATTTACCCAGTAAAAATGTTACAGATGAAGAAACTATGGTAGAGAATTTAAATGACTTATTCAGGGTTGTACAGTTGGTAAGCATCTGAATCTGAGACAGGAAGTTAAACCTATTCTTCCTAACTTCAAGTCTATCATTCTAGCCATTCAAGCATCCTAATAGTGTTTTGTTGTTTAGTTGACCCCTTGGGACCCCATTTTGGGGTTTGCTTGGTATAGATATTGGAGTGGTTTGCCATGTCCTTCTCTAGCTCATTTTATAGTTAAGGAACTGAGGCAAACAAGGTTAAGTGATTTGTTCGGGGTCACACAACTTAGTAAGTGAGGCTGAATTTGAACTCATGCATATGAGTTCATTTGGGGGAGGGGGTCTCTGGAGGTAGGATGGCATGGCAAAATGAAATGAATCAAGCCATAGTGCAAGTGAAATTGCAGAGGCAGTTCTCTCCCTTGCCATCTGCTGATTTATTTATACCTTTTCTTTTCTTAAGGTAATATACAGAGTTGGTATGGCTATTCCATAATCAACAGATGTTATTTCTTGGAGATAGTGAACAAGTCATATACTAACCTTGTTACCAATGACCTTGTTACTAAGAACTTTGTTACTAATAACTTTTCAAGGTGTGTTTACTTGTCTCCTTGGCTATGGGGTGGAGAAAGCAGTCCAGTCAGTGGAATGAGACATGCTAACCTTTGAGGACAATACCTCCATTTATTATCTATTGTTAACTATCAAATCAGAAAGGGGGGAAACTTGGAGATTGTTCTGGTCTGTTTTTGCAGGTACCTGTATATGGAAATCTGACCTGTGTATGGGAATCTGAGTTAGAGTTTTAAATTCTTTAACATTAAGTCATTATATGCTGGTTTGTTGTGAAGTGACTTCTAGAGGAAGTTTCTGTATTTTGGGAGTTTATTTAGGGGTTTATTTTGGGATATTGAGTGGTCTGTGACTGTGGTTGTTCTTGCCATAAACCTGTATTGTTTTTCTGTGTCTCCCAGGAGCTGAATAAGGATACTGATTACAATAGTTTCAGCAAAAGGGTATGCTAGTGTGAAAAGAATCACATAGGGGAAATCAAGTAAAAATCTCCATCCTCCTGACAACCTGCTTTGCTGGTTTGTTGGAGCTCATGTGGGCTGTGCAAACGACATGAACTTTGATGGCTTCCTGCAATGAGTCTTCCTAATTCTAAGTCCAGTATGTTCTCTCCTGCATCATCTAGCTGCCATTGCATTTACATATATATTTATATGCATTCTTCAAAAAGAATTAGAGTACTTTTTTCAAAGTAGGTACAACTCTGGGAATTGAATTTCCTTTTATGGATACTTTGACTCTTGCCTTTACAGATACATAATTAAAACATGTTAAAAAGGAATAGAGAGGAATATATATATATATATATATGTTATGTGTGTGTGTGTGTGTGTGTGTATGTGTGTGTGTATGTGTGTGTATCTGTATATCTGATCTGATCTCTTGATCTGAGATCAGATCTTTGTTTCTTTCTTTCTATCTCCTCTCTTACTATTACTATTCCCTATAGATCTTCCTTCTAGATATTACAGGATGGCTGGTATGTGGATCTCAGGGATAGTATGGATGAAGGAGGGATCAGAGCCCAAGGCCTAAGCCAGCTGCAGTTGGTGAAGGAGGAATACTCACTCCTCTCCTACTAGCTGTTGCTGTAGTTTATCCCTCTTCTCCCTGACAGGTTTGGTTGGTTAAACTTGTCAGTGACTTCTTTCTAACAGTTGCCCAGGTTGGGACCCTTGAGGGGTTAGGTAGATGGTTAACCTCTCTAGGCCCAACCTGAGGTTGGATTGATTGATTATAGGCTATTGATTGGCTTTGGAAATGATTGAGATCTGACTGCATAATTAATCCTCCCTTCCTAAGGGCTGTGATAGAATAACCACTCAGGAAGGTACTTTCTGTTAAATCACTGTATTATCTATTGATGGGGAAAGGATAACAAGGTACTAGGTTTGGGGATTGGAAACCCTATTGCTATAGTTTACTACTAAGCTAATTGTTGATCAGGACTGGAGACTGCTAGGCTGGTAGAGGCTTGAGGTCTTCACCCTCTTGCAATCTCGGACCTGATCTGGCCACAGCCAAGCCAGAGAATAGGGAAGGCTATTGATGTAGATATGGATTGATGATTTGTGTGTATTCTCTCAACTCTACTACTAATGATATTGATGGTTCACTAGCTCTCTCAGTCAAGCACAGGATATAGGTTTAGGTTCAGGTCTACCCTCTTCTTCCACCTTTCAATCACCCTTCACCTCCCTCTGCCCAGTTCTTTATTCAAAGATGTTTGCTCAAGTCCCAGCTCTGAACTCTGAGACTTCCCACCTGTAGTTCTTAGGGGGTATTTATAGGGTGGGCACTAACCGACGTTTGCCCCTGGCTCACAGCATCTGGGAACATTCCAAATCTCTCAACTGCCATCCCTGTTAGTCAAGGTGGCATCCAACTTATCCCAGATTAATGATTTTAACAAACATCAGAAGAATAAAAATACGCACTATCAAGATCTCCTCAGATTAATTAAAAATAGGGAAGTCCTGGTATTTTAATCTAAATTCAAAATGGTAATTCCACTAGATTTTCTTAAATTTGAAAGTGGGGAAAACAATATATGTTCTGAATCTTCTTTTCCCTTGAAAAGAAATACATGAATAGGTCAAGAGCAGGGGTCGACAACGTATGGCTCTCAAGCCACATCTGGCTCTTTTGAGGGCCAGATATGGCTCTTTCTGCAGGAGCCATAAAGTCAATTATTTTTCAGGCGCTGTTACAGGAGTGCACACTGTGAGCACTGTACGGCTCTCACAAAATTACATTTTAAAAAATGTGGCGTTTATGGCTCTCACGACCAAAAAGGTTGTCGTCCCTGGTCAAGAGGATGAATATCCTTACACAATAATTTGGCAATGTGTGGCCTCTAAGATGTATCTTTTACTTTTTGACTTGTGCAACAGATCTAGGACAAGGAGATTTCTATGATGCTAGACTGCTTGGAAGAATAAGTCATGGTGGTCACTTCAAACCTCTTTATCCCATAATTTGAAAGTAAAGCAAATTTGAATGTTTATTCTAGAATCCCTATCTCCCAACTTGCCAGTTAGTGAGTGTTGTAACAGAGGCTGAAGACTTCAGAAATGCCTGAAGCAACTGAATAACCTCTTAGCCAGAGATCATAGGAACAATATCTTGGACTTAGCTGAGAACTGGGAGGCAGGGCAGCCTGGAGAGACTCTATCTTGTCAAATTATAAGTTATCATGAGGTCTGGATTGAGTGTCAGAATGGTATTCCTGTCATTGAATACCCTTTCCAATTGTCTGTAGCAGCAACCCTCTGGAACTCTTGTGTGTTGAAGATGATTGGAAGCATTGAGTAAGAGAGACTGCTGAGAGCTGAGTGGGAAGACTTTTGAGGGAAAGAATGTGCCTCTGATACCTTCTAGTTCCCTTTCTCCTTTTTGGGTGAAAGAAAAACCCTCTGTTAACTGTTCAAACAACGTCAGATTTTTTTTTTGACTATCCTCTTTTCTGGAAAGGGAAGAAAGGGGAAGAGAATGCTATCCTCTTCCCTACAAGTTTCATCTCCTAGGAAGCCAATGATCCAAAGGAACTCTTTCCTAATTGTTTTCCATCCTTTCTTGTTAATCAAATTAAGCTAATTCCTTATTAACTTATTCCCTTTGCTATGCAGTCATTATAAACTGTCCTCATCCCAACTCCCATTCTGACTGGCAAGTCAAGTCCTAAGAGATAATACTAGTTATATCTCCTTTGTGCTCTAGACGTACCCTGAAGGGGATTGAGGTTCCTACCTAATGTTACCAGCTAAATTTCTCCCATTCTGGTGTGTGCTTCCCAATGTCATTCACCAGTGATTAGCATCCCACTATTATTTAAATAACTAACATCAATGAGTATTTACAAAGATATTTATTGAGAAGACATAGCAATAACAGAAGTACAAATATTTCCTCCCAACGTGCAGGACCACACTCTCCCCAGTACTCCCTGGTCCTTAGAGAGATTGGGCTCAAACTTAAAGCAGTTGCTTCAAAGGAATGGCCACCACCAAGTTTACTTCTCCATGGAGTATACCCAGTAGACAAATTACTCCCTTCAATCTATTGCTACTCTGGGTCAAGCATGATGGTTTACTGGTCAGAAATCCAGGGGAAGTAACTGGAACTACTTTTTCCCTGAATTTTTTTTCTTTTTCTATTCAAGCAACTATGAAGCTATATTACTGGTCCATACATTTACTTCTCTGAGTTAAGAAAGTCTTTAGAACAATTTCAATAACTTTTGAGGAAAAAATTATCTTGGGTAGGGTTTTAAAATATTACTTCCATCACAATATATATGTATTATATGTTCTTTCCATGTGTTTTATTATACTCATAATCCTTATTTCACATTAATGCATTTAACAATTTAATGAACACATTAATAATTTAATTATTTCATTAATTAAATAAGTAGAGAAGACTTTTAAAAATAGTTCAGAAGTCATGATTGATGACTTGTACTTTTTTCTCAGGACAGTTGGGTGGTGCAGTGGTTAGAGTGCTGGGCCTGGTATCAGGAAGAACTGAGTTCAAATATGCCTTCAGACACTTAATGGTTGTGTGACTCTGTACAAGTCACTTAACCCCGTTTGTCTCAGTTTCCTCATCTGTCAAATGAGGTGGAGAAAGAAATGGCAAACCAGTCTAATATCATTGCCAAGAAAATCCTAAATTGGATCATGAAGAGTAGAACATGGCTAAGACGACTAGCAATGACAACTTTTTCCTTATATCCTAGGTAATAATTGATAAACAATAAAAAAGCAGCAAACATTCAGGGAATAGTCCATTTGGATCTCTGGTTGCCTGGGGGCTGAAGCTGGTAAGGAAGGGAATAGGCTTCACCCTCCTAAAATTGAAGGAACACTATTAATGGGGGCCGGAGTCAATGGTAAGGTCTTAGATACCCCAATCTCCTGGTGAGGCTACTGAGGAACCTGAAGGGAGAGGAAAAATGTAATGTACCTGGCTTCTAGGCAGTGTGGGGGTGGGCAGGGAAGTTCTGTTACAATAGGAAATGACAACTTTGAAGAATTCAGAGAAGTCTGAGAAGATTTATATGAAATGATACATTGATTTAAGCAAAACAAGGACCACAACAGTGTAAATGTAAAAAATAACATATTCACACTCCCTAAATGTTATATAACCATAATCAACAAGCTTGGTTATAGAGAAGAAATGAGAAAATACATCTCCCTCTACATAAAAAAATGGTTTAATAAATAAGAAAATAAGGCCACTTTTACATTCATTTGATGTAACATCAAAAAATCTGTACTTGCTATTTTTATTTTGAATGATAATTCCTGCCCTGCAGAAAGAAAATTTCCTTTTCATAGAAAGTGAACCTTTATTTATATTTTGTAAACATATGGAAGCCAAGTTTCAGAACCATTAAGCTGATTGACTTCTTTTTATTCCATCTTGGAATCAATACTGTGTATTGGTTTCAAGGCAGAAGTGTGATACACACACACTAAGCAATGGAGGTTAAGTGACTTTCCCAGGGACACACAGATAGTAAGTGTTTGAGGCCAAATTTGAACCCAAGACTTACTGTCTCTAGGCCTGATTAGCTGCTCCCAATTATTGGATAGTGTTGAAGCATACTAGATTTGAAGTCAGGACATCTGGGCTTAAATCCTAGATATGTCACTTCCTATTTGTATGACTTTAGACATCATCTAAGCTTACTGTAATTCAAATTCCTCAACCAGAATATGAAGATGGATGTGTTCTAAATCTATATACATATGTTCCTACATACTTGTTTCTCAGAAGTAGGATGTGGCACACATACCGCACAATTATTGCGCAAGTAAGCAAGGATTGAGATCTGTGGTATCCAGGAAATTCTCTTGAAAGTATTTGTCCTGACCCTTTCCCATTATTCCACTCTAAATATGGATGCGTTTCATTGCAGGTCAGGGCTGATTCAGGGAGAAAAAATGCTTTGTGGACTATAAAGTATTAAAGAAATGGGAAATATCAGGATTAGTGTTGTTAGGATGTTTTTAAAGAGAGGTCAGGTGTACATATCATCTATATCAAATTGCTTTCTCAAGAAGGGTGGAGGGAAGGAAGGAAAGAATTTGGAATTCCAAAATTTTAAAAATGAATGTAAACAATTTTTATTTACAGGTAATTGAGAAAAAAGTAAAATAAAGATTTAATGAAAGGTTAGAATAAAATCAGGAGAGATTACCATGACAGTGCAATAGTTTCTAAGCTTTTTGGCAGCAAGCCAATACTTTTCAGAAAACAATCTATGCCAATCATTTTCTTAGTTCATAAAAAATAAAGAATTTTGTAATTTTCTGACAAATTAAAATAAAAACTATAACATATAGATATTTATTGATGAAATCCTTTATAATTTTTCTACTTATAACTGAAAAAAATAATCATCATTATTCTATGTTAGTAGTTGATTCTGTCTGAGCCTCTGCTTTGGTTCCCTGGTGGATTGAGAAAGAGGCTTTGATCCCTTGCTAAAGGATATCTATCTATCTATCTATCTATCTATCTATCTATCTATCTATCTATCTATCTATCTATCTATGTGTATATATATATATATATATATATATGCAAAGGTTGGTGCCTATATGTGCCACTGTTATGCCCCCATTCCCCAGTTGGGCTCTGGCCACTGAACCAAGAAAGAAACCTACTCAGTAGACTGAGTGAGGAGTGACTCTTACATGCTTTCTATCTCCGTATATCTAACATGAGGGATACTCACATAACCTTCCTGTGTAGGAAAGGAGACTCTCTCCTTTCACTCTCCTGCACTCAGCAATGGAGGTTGTGGCTGCATAGCTATAAAATCATTCCTTTAGTGGAAGCTCCCTGGTTGCCTCTTCTGCTTTATGTTCCTTTTCCTGAACACAGATTATAAAATGGCGATCTTAAGATTGACATTTTCAAACCCTTGGCAGCTAGATCATTGACTGAAGTGGTCCAGAATCATTTTGAAGTCTGAGTGATTGGCAGCCCTGGGCACTTTTTCCAATTATACATTCTAAGAGAAGATAACTATTACAAGTATTAAAAGAAGTCAAGTGCTTACTTGCCAGAAGATAGGAACCTTGAGTCAGTTGCTCAGATAGTACAGAATTAAGATCAAGACAATATGTATGTTTGGCAGGCACACAGTGTTTGATTTTAATATTCTAAATATCAATATTCTGGGAAAGCATAATATTTAATGGGTTACTGTATCATGTTCTAAATAGAATACTAATAAGTCTTTTGTGTTTTCAACCTTTTTTTTTTTGGGTGATCTACTTTGTACATACATTAAGTAGCTTTCTAGAATGGATCCTGATAATTCTTTTTGGGAAAACCAATAACATGGTTGCAATCAAAAGCCAAGGCCAAACTTTAGCTTTTGTTTTAAACCAAGGCCAGACCTTAGCTTTGTTTAAGAGTATTTCTCCAATGATCCAGGGTAGGGCCATAATGAGAATGAGAAAATGCCTGACAATTTTAGAGGTTATGGTCCCCAAGGACTCACCCTGGTTCATGGGATCCAAGAACCAGGATATCTGAGTGAATGCTTCCTTCACCTCTAAACCATTATAAAAGAAATAATATTTTAGATGGGCTTACTTTTTGAAACAAAGTTTCTCACAGAGTGGCATCATTAATGATATTTCTACCTGTAATTTTTTTCTCAACTGATAGAACTTGAAAATCAGGAAAATTCATCTTCACTAGTTTAAATCTAGCCTTAGACACTTATTAGCTGTATGATCCTGGGTAAGTCACTTAACTCTGTTTGCCTCACCTTCCTCATCTGAATTGGAGAAGGAAAAGGCAAACCACCCAGAAAACCCCTAGTGAGGTCATGAAGAGTCAGTCATGACTGCTAATGACTGAACAACAATCAAGACAAGTGTTTGTTCTTTATAACAGAGTGGAAAAACATATTTCATAAAATGGCATGTTATGAATAGTAGTAAAAATTTGTTATCACTTTGATAAATGAGAGAAAAATTTGTTCACTGTAGTAAAATATAAGTTTCAGGTTCAAAAGCTTGTTTCAACATGTTATTGCTATACAAGTTTAATAGTGGTTCCTTTTAGATGGAAATATATAAAATGTTTTATATTTTTTGTCCATGCCTAATGAATTCTTTATCCATTCCTATTTAGAAATATCTAGTTTTTGAAAAGAAAATAAGAACTCTTTCTATATACTGGACAAGTGATTAATACAAAGTTTTTTACTCTCTTCTGTTTCATTTAATTTTTAAAGTGAAAATTAAAATATTATTTGGGAAAGTTATTGTCAGTCTAACATAGTTCAAGATGATAACCTTATATAAGAAATAAAAAATGTACAGCATATACAGATTTTTATAAAGCATTGCTCTGCAAAAATCTGGAAGAGTGCAACTTCATAGAAATGCAAGGTAAAGGCGGAATGAAAACAAATTTTTATAGCATTTGTAAAACAAATTCAGTAGTCAAATCTGCTTAACAAATAAGAATCTAGTGGTTTGTTTTTTCTTAGTTGATTGATATTATATCCCCATAAATTGGAGGGCTGAAAGGCAGCTAGGGGGTACAGTGGATAGAGCACTGGGCCTAAAGTCAAGAAGATTTATCTTTCTGAATTCAAATCTGACCTCAGATACTTACTAGCTATTTGACTGGAACCCTGTTTGCCTCATTTTCCTCATTTGTAAAATGAGCTGGAGAAGGAAATGCCAACCTCTCTAGTATTTTTGCTAAGAAAATCCCAAATGAGTTCATGAAGAAATGGACAGGGAGTGAAAATGACTAAACAACAGGAGGACTGAATGACTGGATTCTGGAAATATAAACCCACTGAAGAGGGTGCCTAGATGTAACTTTTGGGAATATTATCCACCAGAGACCATAGAAATAAAAGATGCTCTTAATGGAATTGAATTTCTCACTGAGTGATGTCCACAGTCCCTTTGAGATCTGCCTATTCAGGATGATCTTTTCAACCATTCCAAAGAAGGAAATATATTTGCTCTCTGAGGATGAAGAAGCTCTTTCTATTGACTCCTCAGTGAATATGTGCTTCATTTGACTTTGTCCCTCTTGTGTGAGCTCCAGGACAGGTGTGAGCTCTCTAAGGCTCCAAAAGGTCTTCTCCATAGAGCCTTTAGCTCCTTCAGACTTAAATTGTCTGTAACTGTTTCCTGGGGGGATACTGGGTACAGTTCTGATTTAGCAAATGCCTTCACCTTTATTTATGCTCCTGCAGCTTTCCTTCTCTCTGAATATCATTTAGTGGCATTGTTTAACAGAAGCCAAGTCCTGGCTTGGCTCATCCTCCTTTTTGTCTCCTTGCTGCTCATTTCCTATGACCTTGCCAGTCAGATAAACTTTTAGAGTCATATACTTTTCAGTGCACGGGTACATGTTTTTCCTGAGTTTGGCTTAAATTCACAGGCAGAATTGTTGTAATGACCTTCCAGTTCAGAAATTAGCTCAGGTGCATCTCCCTGACAAGAAAAAAATAATTCATATTTCTTTGGTAACATAAAGTTTGTGGTTTATAATAACTTTAAAAATTTGAAAAATTTGCCTCACTGTGAGATAGAATACCTGCTGCTTCAGGGTAGTTGGCCACTATGTAGAAATACTAAATAGCTCTAGTCATATTATTGTTGAAAGCTCTGAACTATGAGCTTAGGAACAGCTAGGTGACGCAGTGGATAGAGCGCTGGTCCAGGAGTCAAGAATGCCAGAGTCTCAATCTGGCCTCAGTCACTTACTAGGTGACCCTAATTAAGTCACTTAATCTCTGAATGCCTCATCAGTAAAGTGAAGACACTAATAGCACCTATTTCCAAGGACTGCTATGAGGATAAAATGAGATGTTTTTAAAGCCCTTTGCAAACTTTAAAGTACTCTGTAAATGCTAGATATTATTATTATATACTATGTGCTATATTATATACTATTAGACATTATATTCTGTATTCTATACACGATATAAATGCTAGCTATTATTATTATACTACCATTTAGGAAGAAGCCACCATTAACAGTATTTATGGAGTCCATTACATGCATACCACTGAATTAGGTACAGTTGAGGCATGAAAATGTAATACCCACTCCTTCCAATTCCTGCTACTCAGAGCTGGGATTCATTTAGAGATGTGAACAGGAAGTGATGGACAAGGGAGACCGAATTAACCTTGGAGAGTGAGAGACTTGACAAAAGAATAAAGATGGCAGCAGGGTTTCTAGCTAGAGCTGGCTGCTGAGTCCACACACTGTTCCATACTGTATTTTCAGACAATCACTTAAAACCATAGAGTTCATTGAGCACTTTTGACCATAAGAGACTAGAAGTGGTCAGAGGCCCCTGCAAGTGATCAAATAGTAAAGACCAAGAGATTACAGATCTTCATTCCTGTGGTTCAGACTGGATCCTGAGTTCCATGCTCTAGATTGAGCAAACCTCTCAACCATCTAATGACAAACTCTGGTGAATCGATTAAGCTGAACCCCCTGTGGAAACTGTGTAGTTCGTACGAGTTTGACTGCTATAAGGAAGGATCTACTTGTACATTCCTTGGAAGTCATTGAGGGGTTCAGATTGATCCTATGCCTGACAGGACTTCTGGGGTTTGTAGAAGACATACTCACAGAAGCCTAGGAAATGTTTTATTATAAGGCACTGTTTTCTTGTTAGTAAGTACTGTGTATTTGCTTACTGATGTTATGCTAAAAGAAAAAAAAAGAGGAGGCATCTAGGTAGCTAGATAGTGCATCATGACTGGAGTCAAGAGGGTCTAATTCAAATTTGGCCTCAGACATTTCCAAATTGGGTGACCTGGGGCAAGTCACTTAAACCCCATTGCCTAGCCCTCACTGTTCTTCTGTCTTTGAGCTGATAGTAAGACTTCAGAAGATAAAGGTTATAAAAGAAAAAAAAGAAAAAGAAAGAAAAACAGTTATGTAGTAACCAAGTATGTTTGTCTGCTCAATGGAGAGCCAATTGCATCAAGCTAAGATCACATGATTGGGGCTCACTGAATTTCAGTAAAAATCCTAAAGGAAGCTCGATTTACCTGCAAGTGGGTTGGGGCTCAAGAGCAGTTTTTGGATTAATTAAATCCTCAAATATTAGTCAACGTCCCACCCCTCTATAGGCATAGAGCTCATTTATTTATTTATTCATCTATCTAGACACCTGCTTGTTCGCCCATTTATTTATTTATCTATCCAGCCATTTATTTATTTATTTGTGATTTGAGGAATTAAAAAAAATTAATTAACTTAGAATATTTTTCCATAGTTACATGATTCATGTTCTTTGCTTCCTCTCCTGCTCCTGCTCATTTCCTTATTTCCTTATAATACCTCTCCTCTCTCATCGCCAACGAGCAATTCCTTTGGGTTTTAAATGCAATTACTGATGCTTAAAATCGTAGAGTTCATTGAGCACTTTTGACCATAAGGGCATGTATAACCCCCAGGGTGAGAATGGAACTTCCCAGGACCTAGGTCCTCAGAGATGTCCAGGATTCTGTGAGTGGTTATTGACACTGGAAATTAAACAGACAATAATAGATTTATATAGTACTTGATATGCCTTATATAATTTTCAAAATAACCCTGTGGAGTAAGAAGTGCATGCATGATTTTCTTCATTTTACATATAAGGAATATAAATCACATAATTAAAGTATTTTGTCTTAGGGTCATACACTGGCAGGGCTAGGACAATTACTAGCTGTGTGACCCTGGGTAGGTCACTTAACCTGTTTGCCTTGGTTTCCTTAACTATTTAGTCACAACAATATCACCAACCTTGCAGGGCTTTGGGGGGAGGATCAAGGGAGATAACAGTTATAAAAAAATTTAGCACAATGTCTATGTTACATAGTAATTACTCTGTAAATGCTTATTCCCTTCCTTTCTTCATTATAGAATGGTGGGGTCTGTGTATCTGATTCTATGTATATTTATCATGCAATATACTTTCTTTTACGTAGCAGACATAATAAATGTTTCTGGAATCAAATAAAAATATAGTAGAAGGAAATAAAAGAATGATGCCCTGCTGTAATAGGTATAGGCTGTAAAAGTTTAAAAGCAGATTTGTGTAAGCATGTTAGGGAAAGACTTTGCTAGAAGTCATGGACATTCTGAATAGAATGCAGGGGGTAGGGAGGAGAGTGTTGAGCAACAGACAGACGGCTGTGCTGTGAGGGGTTCAGAGCAGAAGTGCAATCAGCAGTCCCTATATAACCTGGGATCTTGGAGAATGGTGAAGGTTGAAAAGGTAGAAGACATCAATCCTGCAAGTCAACTCTGAGTAGGGAAGTGGCCTGTGATCTGGTGGACAGTTTGCAGACATCTCTCTCTACCTGGTTACTTTGGATCATTGGCTGTGGAGGAGTTGGTTCCATGGTATCCTGAAAACACCTCTGGAACAGTTGTGAGACCCCAAATTCAAGCCCTCTTCCTCAGGTCCTTAGCCAAGCTGTCAAAACCTGGCAGAATCTAGGTGGGCTAAGGAACTTAACCTTTTTGACACCAGTCCTGGGCAGTTAGATATAGTTTCACCTAACGCCCCCTGCTGTCCCCTCATATTACAAATAAACTGTTCCCTTGTGTGTTTTCTAGTACTTTAAAGTCCTCATCAAATGTATTTAACACTTTGAGGTTATTCCTGGGTGGGGCAGAGTGACAGTTAGTCAGGCTTAACTGCCATTTCTGTCAACGGTCATTCCCCTTATAGCTAAAGCTGGTTGCCTGGCTTGTAAAGTCTTTCCCATTGTCCATTCCTGTCTCCTATCCACCCCACTGAACCCACAAATAATATTTAAGTTAACTCCCCTAGTTTTCCCCATAATACTGCCCTTGAAGATCTTAGAATTTGTTTATAGTACAAGATTAAGAGGTCAGAAGCCTCACTGTACTCAGTTTGCAATTTTGCCAAGAGTTTGGACTGAGATGCCATTTGTTAGAGAGGGCACATATGGCATTATAGGCAATGATAATTGGGATGTGAGCTGTGAAGCAGGTGATAAACCAGTATTTAAAAATAAAGATGCATTTTTTTGTTCTAAAACTACTCAGATTGTTAGCTTGACTTCTAAATCAACAAATAGAATTTTCCCAAAAAAGTGTGCCCTTTGCAGCAGAGTGGGGTTAATTCACAGGGAATTATGTCTATGAAAGGCAGGGGAATTGTGAAAAATGGTTGACAATATACCCAGCTTTTGTGTCTATAAATGAATTTGGACTAGCTTATTTCTCTCTCTTTTTTTCTCTACCATTTTTATCTGATCAGTAACAATCTTCATTCTCTATCTACCTAATTGGGTCTTTAGAATTGCAGAGACTTGATACTGAGAAAATGATAGTTTTCTGTCCTCAGGGGGGGAAAGATGCATTTTGTGGAACTAATAATGTTTAGAGAATTCAGACAGATGAGAAATAATCATTTTTTTACTCTGAAGTTTTACTTATCTTTTTAAAAAGGAAAGTGACCCTGCGATAGATATGCTTATTTGTAGCACTTTAGGGTGTCCACCATAAGTAAAGGCATTACAGTTTCTTGTACATGGTATATGTTGTATTAGATCCTGTAACATGTAAGATATTGAAGTAAAAATAAAAGATGGCAAATTAGTGAGTGCACTAGATCTGGAGATGGGAAGATCTAAATTCAAATCCAGCTTCAGATACAAGCTGTATGCGGTGTTCAGGGAGGATTATCAGCTTTGAAGTGAGGGCTTACTGAATCCTTTGCATCAGGACTGCCCATCCATCTTTGGTGTTCACCTTTTACTCCTCTCTCACCCATGTGGCATGCTCATTAGCCACACCCCAATAAATCATCTTGTCAGGCAGGTTAAAATAGGTTGAGGGTAACCAGTTGGCCTCAAACCTGTCAGTGAGTTAGGGGGGAATCTACTTCAAGCATATTAAGACTTCTTTTCTACCTCCCTCTCCCATCAAGAATGGGTGGATGAGAATAGTTTGTTCCAATGTCCATGAAGGTGGCTGAAGCGGCAACATGGAATGCTTAGAGCTTGGGTAGACAATGGGTAGACATGGAAGACACTAAAGTTATTCACTGCATTCTGTGCCATCACCAGTGATCCTGACCTTTGTCTTGCCCCTGGACCTTGATAATTCTGGAAGGGAGAGTGAGGCTTGGCCACTGTGTAACTTTGCTTTCACTTAAATCCAATTCATACACGAGTCACAATATTACCCTTGATGACATCAATTCTTTTAGAAACTGAAGGACAAAGAACAACTCTAGGAAACCAAAATCCTGAATTCCCAACTAATTTGTTATAATAAAAAAATGCACTGATGAATGTGAATTAATAAAATTTCCTGAATTTCTGAAGCTTATCCCCTTGATTGCTTAAAGAACAAAAAGGTTTTTTAAGGAAATTTTAAAGAAATATGTTGCGTTCTTTCCTGCCTTTGTAAATACAGTATAGAAAAAACTGTTGAGTCTTTTCTGAATGACTTAAGGTCACTGCTATGAACAACAAATATTAAAATATTCTTTGCTTGCTACTGAGGTGGGAGGGCAGCTTGAGCCTACACAAAATGGCAAGGGAGAAGTATATTTTTCTAGCCAGTATGTCTATTGTTTTCTTTCATTACTTCAACTGCAACTCCTTGTGACTAGTTCCTTCCAAGCTGAGGATTCTAAGGGTTTTGATGGGTTAGGGGTAGGAAGAGAATTGTTCTACTTGGAAATGGAAAATTACCATTTAATGGATTGTTACTTTTTATTAATCGTATAGGCTTTTGACTTTATTTTCTCTTAAAGGTTGCCACCTTTTTGTCTACTTCCCAGTTTACTGAATTAAAAGAGATGACACTCCACTCCCTTGCAAAAGGTTTGGTTGGGGAGTAATTTGAAAGTATTAGCTGAAGGCAGATTTCAAGGTTCAGGTATTTAGAAGTTGAGTAAATCCTGGTTTCTTCGTATGTAAAGTGGGAGAGATGTTGGACTAAATAGTTTCTAGTTCTTATGTTCTGTTTTTTTATGATTCCTGTCCATCTTAGCTTCCACTCAAAAAAGGACTAAGTATTTCCATTTCAGTTATGATATTATGCAATAATCCAAGCTCTTGGCAATTCATCAATGCCAATGATTCCCTTTCATATGATAAGTTCAATTGGGCTTTGGATTTGAAAGGACTAGGAAAGCTCTCTGAGAGGGAATCTACTGTACTTGGAACCTGAGTAGGACTTGGTTTCAGCTCTAATAGGATTTAAAGATGGAACAGAACTGACTAAGAGAGCCCTTTATTTTACTGATAAGGATAGACTCAGAACCTGGGAAAGCTTAGATGAAGCATATAAACAGGAAAGGCTAGGAATGTGGCTAGGTAGGAGAGACAAAACCCTTGCTTCTTAGGTTTTGTGATTGCTTATATACATTTGACTCCTTGGGCAAAAATAAAATTTTGGGGATGTCCCCAAAATCTGTTTTGAGGAGAGTTTTGCCACAGCAGCCTCACAGAAAAGACTAGGTCAAATCCCTTGCATGTTGTTGTGGAACTAACATACTTCTCAACAGCAATACAAATAAATCTAAGCTTCCCAAATGATCTTCCTGCCTCCAATTTCTCCAATCCATTCTCCATATAGCTGCCAAAGTAGTATTCCTAAATGGCATGTATAATATGCTTTCCAACTATTTAAGAAGTTCAGGGACTCCTAATGGTCTCAATGAGACGTAAACTCTTTAGTATAGCATTTAGAGGCTTTCTTGCTTGGCTCTAGGCTACCTTTCAAGGCTTATTCCATATTACTCTCTTTCACACACTCTATAATCATGCCAGACTGGTCTATTTGCTCTTTCTTGTATATGACATTCCATCTCCTGCCTCTGTGACCTTGTTCAGGCTTTGTTCTGTGCCTGAAATCCACTCTGTTCTTACCTCTGTCCCAAACCTCTTTCTAAAGTCAATTTAAGGGGGCACCTCCTCCAGGAAGCCTATCCTCCTCCCTAGGAATTATTTTGCATCTACTTTATCTGTGTTCTGTGTATATGCCATAATAGAATGTATTCTCCCTAAGGCAGGCAGTTTCATTTTGTCTTTATATCCCTAACACCTAGCACAGTCTGTTCTTAATAAATGCTTGTTGTCTGATAGAGGTGAAGGGACTGAGGACTCACTCCTTCTGGTAATTCACATGCTCTGGCCCCTCACTGAAAAAGAAAGAAGGACTCATGGTTGGTCTCTAGGTTACAAGAAACTGGTTCTGACAAAGAGGCTTGGTTGTAAGACACCAGAAGTTGTCTTTTCTCCTCATGGCCAATAAAGCAGGAAGCCCTTTTAGTTTAGTCACCAAACATAACTGACACAGGCTCCAGTCATAGGAATGCAGGGGGAACAACCAGAAGTTGCTGCTGATGTATGTTCTTTAGCAAGGGGCTAGAGTATGTTAACTTGCTGGAAGGGGCTAAGGCAAAGGTCAATACCTAGATGTGTTCTATGAGATGGCTCCCACTACATATGAATGAAGGAAGGAAGGAAAGAAAGAAGGAAGGAATTAAGGAAGAAAGGAAGTGAGTATAGGGGCTAATCCTCGAAACAAGACCCTAGGTAGTTCAAATCATGTCCTTGTATAAGTCTGGTGTGAAAGAGAATTTAAACTCTTTTTGTTTATTTTAACTTAATCAAGAACTTGCATTCCCCTGCCTTTCACACTTACTTTGTCATTAACAAGTAATCCTAAAAGACCACAAAGCACTCCCCTTTATCCCCCACACCCCACCAGTGCTAGGAAAATTGGGACACTATGATTCGTTCCTGAGATGTTAGACCAGCCCACAGTGAAAGGAACTAGAAACCAGAAAGACAGGAAGTGATATGGAAAAAATTGCTTATAAAATCCAGCTGAGGGGATTCTGATTCATTCTGCTGCCTTGGTGGCTCTTGCTGAAAGACGACTTCTGCATTGGAAATTTTGGGTTGGTGAATTGGGCTGAAGAGACTCTCCCAGACTTCCATTTGGAGACTGGAACCTGGAGACTGAGACTCTCCCATTCTTCGGGTTGGAGATCAGGACCTGTGGGAGCCTTTGTTGGGGAGCAAGCTAGATTTCTTCAGAGCAGACTTAGAGTGGTAGGCTAGACAATTCCCCTATCACCTTTCTATATTTCTCTCTCTTTACTATCTCTACTTTGTTGTAATAAAGCTACTAAAGCTACTACAACCTCGTCAATTAAGAGTTAATTTTTATAAAAGGCCACCACAACAACTTTTTAAAATTCTTGTATTTGTCAAACCATTTTAATTATTACGCTGGGCAGTTACAAAAAATTTTCAAGCTTTGAACACACACTTACATACAGATAAGGAAATGGAGACTCAGAAAAAGTTAAATGACTTTCTCAAGGCCTTACACAGAGGGCACATGGCAAAGATGGGACTCAAACCACCCATATCTCTTGACTGTGCATCCAATATTGTTTCTGATATGGCATACTATCTCCCTAGTATCTCCCTTAGATTTTCTTTCCCATCTTCCATATATAATGAACAAAAGCTGATTTTCTTTAGCTTACTTGCTCTTGTGTGTTCTTGACTTAAACTGCCCAATTTTCCTTTTTTCCCTTGTAACAGATGGTAAGATTGAGGCACTTCAAACTTCTCTCAGAAAGGTATCTAAGAGTTTTGCCTGATCTGGACTGGAGTACAACTGTTTGAGAATCAATGCTGGTGCTCTTCTTGAGAGAATATGGAGCCCAGTGGGCCATGACAATTCATAATGGAGTAAAATTCTGAGTACTAAGCCCTCTATGAAAAAGGAGGCAAGCAGGCAGGCTGCTTTTGTTTAGGCCTTATGACTAAATTAGGCTGTAATTAGTGGAGTATTTTCGGGAGCAATGGGGCCCTTATAAGTCAGTCATACTGGATTCAGGATGTTTTAATTGCCCTTTTGAAACAAATGCTGTGACAGACACTTTTGTTTCTGGGTCGATGTGTGAAAAAACACCCCAAACCCCAAACCACAGCTTAGAAGAGAAAGCATTTTTGGAAAAGTATTTTGAATATAACTTGACATCATTGATGGAATTTAATTATATATGAGCACTTAAGTTTAGCACCTTGTAGCCAATTTTTACACTTGTGACTTTAGGCGCATTGTTATTATTTACTGAGGGTTGTAAATGTAGCTGTTATTTTTCTGAACACTAAGTTTAAGAGGAGTTCCTTGTCCCAATGAGATCCATTAAATGAAAAATGCTTCACAAAAGTAAAGTCTATAGGAAAATGTGAATCTGCCAATATCACTCACATCGTCATCATTTTCATCATCCTCTCATAGCCCAATCTACCATCTATGTTATAGGGGCAGGGCAATGATAAAGGAGGCCAGTCAAGGTGACAGGCAGTGGGGTTTCATGTGTCTTGAGGTTTCTCACAGTGACTAATAGGAACACTGAAAAATCAGCCAGTTGGTCTCAGGTGATACAACTGATTAGATTAGTAAACCAGCTAGCATGATATAACTGTTTTTAGGAATCTAAGGCATAATGCTAATAATGATAATGATGATTGTGATAAATAGATAACATTCGTAAACTGGTTTATGATTTGCAAAATACTGTAAATATTGTCTCATTTGATATTTGCAATAATCTTGGGACATAGGTGCTATTATCTCCATTTTACAAGGGAACAAACTGAGGAAGACAGAGGTTAGGGGACTTGTTTCAGGTCATATAGCTAGTAAATGCCTGAGGCAAGATTTGTACTCAGATATATCTGACTCTGGTTCTATGTGCCACCTAGCTGACATTTCCTGATGACAAAATAAAATGAGATACATCAGAAGAAATCAGAAATATTATTACCTGACCTGCTGAAAATGCTTGGATGCAGATGATACTTCACACCAAAACAACAAAATGAGAGTGTATTTTAAATGAGCTGAAGTTACATAAGTATAAGGATGGTATTGAAGCCACTCCAGCCCTGTTTTAGCCCTGCTATCTTAGCTTGATGAGAATGTATCTGATTCAGTAAATTAATCAATCAAAAATATTTAGTTTAAATAAGGAAAAGCCTGCAAATCAGCATGGCTCCCACAAGAATCATGGTTAAAATTGGTCCGGCCAGCGATCATATAAAAATTAACAAGCAAGATGAGAAGAAACTCCATTTGAAAAATTGGAATAAGGGTAGAAGAAGAAATTCTTGGAGGAGGGGATGGGGAGAAGTCTCAGCTTGGCCAGATCTCTTTCCCACTCTTTTTAACCACAGGAGGACATTCTAACCTCAAGGTCTTCCTAGAGGTGTCATAAACAGCACTCTAAGATCCAATGACAAGCCAAAGACAGATGGCTGCAGATTCTTAACTTTAAGAGGAGCTTCTTGAGCACACAGAAAATGGGAGGAAATAACCTTTAGCAACTAGGGGCTGTGACTCACCCCTTTGCCAAATGTATTATATAAGCCTGAGTTCATGTTTCCTTGGACTCCATATGTACTTCCAGGAGAATGGGACAGATGTTTAAGGATGCTGTGCACTAGCTATTCTTGTAGGACCACTTTAGTAAACACTCCTTGTAAAAGCTACTTAAAGCTGGCTAGGTAAATTGGTTCTCAACTCATGATGTTCTTTGGAAAAGCACATGGGTGGGGGCTTGAGCAATTATTGTTAGAGAAAGTTAATTCTGACACCTTTCAGGTACCCCTAGAATGGTGATGGCAAACCTATGACATGCTTCTCAGCATTGACATGTGTAGCCATTTTCGATGACACGTGGCCACATGCAGCCACATACAGAGAAGTATGGGGCCGCATGCCAAGGATGAAACATTTGCTGTAGTGTACTGTAGACACTCTGTGCACTATAGATGACAATTCTACATATATTAATTTACCTTATTTGGTTTATTAAATAGTTATATGTTACAATTATATATTTTTGTTATTTAAACTATAAATATCGTGAATTATGGTTTTTTTTCTCAAAATGACACACCACCCGAGTTATGCTCGCTTTTTGGGCAAATTTTGACACACCAAGCTCAAAAGGTTGCCCATCACTGCCCTAGGAGTTGATGGAGCCAACCTAGCACTGGGAATCCAACTTGTTAGTGAGAATGGGAATTGGAAGGAGGATTTTCAGACCTTATGTTGGTTACAAATATTTTGATATACATTTGTGTTCTGGCCAAAAAATTGCAAAGAGACCTTATCAGTTACAGGCAAAGAATTCCTACTGCTTTTTGTCAATGCAGTCTCAGCTTCAAGCTACCTAGTAACATTGCAGATCAATACAGAGTAATCACAATGAATAACTTAATTTCTACATCCAGATTAGGTAGAATAAAAGCAGAAATGGAAGAGCTACTTAAATCTTAAAAGGGAAAAGCTAAAGAACCCAAAGGCATTGAAAACATACACTTCACTCAAACTCTAAATGTGCTGCCTAATAATAAAATGAAAAGCAAAAATAATTCTGAGTTTAAATTATTTTGAAAAGGAAATGGAAAATTATTTTTCAAAAATTGTTTTGAAAAGGAAATTCTTAAGTCAACTAGGTAGTGGAATCATGAAAACCAGAGTTCAAATCTTGCCTCTAACACTTTCTAGCTATGTGATTTTGGCAAATCACTTAGCTTCTGTTTACTACAGTTTCCTCATTTGTAAAATGGGGATAACTACAGTCCCTGCCTGGCAGAGTTGTGGTGAGGTTGAAATGAATCTTCTTTCTGAATTCTTTTTCTTTCTTTCTTTCTTTCTTTCTTTCTTTCTTTCTTT